>NC_136909.1:13202065-13402065 GCF_949606895.1 Notothenia rossii | reverse complement strand
TATTTATTTATAGAAGGACCATGCATACAAAAACATTAATCTCAGCAAAGAGAAGAGATGCAATATGCCAGATTATAGCTAATAGCTCATTTCCATCTGTGGTCCTCAGACAGGTTCATAACAATCAATAAGCAAATAATAACATTGCATGATCTCTATAAAACCTCATTTAAGTACAGCTCAATAAATTAATACATAGTACACTTGAAATACACTTACATGATCTCGGTCACTCAAATAATTACAAAGCTTGATTTAAATACAGGTTACGAACATAATACTTAGTACACTTCAAATACACTTAAATAAAATACCTAAGATATAGTATGACAATACAGTTCAAATAAAAAAAAACTCCGATTACAGTGTAATTAATGTTGGCATGACTGGTTGCTTAATATCATTTTTTTTGCACCTTAGGAAAACAAGTTAAAATCAGTACAGGTTTTAAGTTCAACTGGAAGAGTATTCCAGTGCTTGATGGCCGTAACCGAAAATGCTGATCGTCCAAAGGCAGTGCGCCTCAGAGGGATGGTTAGATCTGCATTTAATGCAGATCTGGAGTTTCTGCAACTCTGCTCACGGCGAAACTGAAAAAAGCCCCTCAACGGTGGTGTCGTAGAATTGTGAATGATTCTGAATACCAATCGAACTCGGGAAAGTAGAACAAGACTATCAAAACTGAAAAGTTTGTACTTGGACATATATTGCAATGATGGTGTTTTAATGGCTTTCTATCCATAACTTTTAAGGCTTGTTTATAAAGAACCTCAAGTGGTCTCATAGCAGTCTTAGTTGCTTGGGACCAGCAGGTTACACAGTAGTGAAAATGTGATAGTATCATGGCATGCAAAAAGGTTTTCGATGCTTCTATGGTTGATGAGTTCCTAATATGTTTAAATTTGAAAATGTTATATTTCATCTTTCTAGTCATGCTTCTAATATCGCTTTCAAAAGTCAAATTGGCATCCAAGATCCCTCCCAAGTATTTGACCTCATTGACGTTTTCAATTATTTTACCATTTACACGAAGCTGTGGATGCGTGGTTGTTTTTTTCTTATTCGTGAAATACATTGTCACTGTTTTGTTAGTGTTTAAAGTAAGACACGAGTCATTTAACCATTGAGCAACTTTGTGCAGCGTCGACGAGAGCTTAGAGGCAACCTGTTCAGCATCTTTCCCATGAGTGTAAACCACCGTGTCGTCAGCATACATCTGGACGTCCACATCCTCACAAACAAATGGGAGATCATTCATATATATGCTGAACAACAGTGGTCCAATAATTGAGCCTTGTGGCACTCCGATTGAGCATGGCTTAGTTTCTGACAGTTTATCATTTATACGGACACATTGAGAACGACCAGCTAAATAAATAAGTAAAGACCTGACCCATTGTATTGTGCTAACTGACAGGTTGAAATTGTTGAGTTTTGATAAAAGTTTGGTATGTCAAATGCTTTTCGCAGGTCAAGGAACACTGCTCCAACTATCCCTCCTTTGTCTAACTTAGCCTTGATTCCTTCCACTAAATAGCAGCATGCAGTCTCAGTAGAATAATTGGTCCTAAAATCAAATTGCATAGGATGGAGTAGGTTGTTATAGCTTAGGCGTGACACCAGCTGTTCCGTGACTACTTTTTCAACTACTTTGGACACAACAGATAGAATGCTGATGGGTCTATAGTTGCCTACTACTTTCTTGTCGCCACATTTAAAAATTGGTGTTACAATAGCAGTTTTAAGAGCTGTTGGAATTATTATATTTTAATGATTGATTTGTAATATAGGTGATGGAGCTAGCTAAGTCCTTTTTATGTTTTTTTTATAAATACTGTGTCTAGTCCCCAGTGATCTTTATCCTTAGAATTTGATAAGGTGGAAATTATTTTTATTCACTTTAGTCTCATTTGTACATTTGAGTTTGAGCACTTTTGTATCGTCAGCTAATGCAAGAAGCGGTTCTGTTCAATTGAAACTGTGGGCCAATTCTGAAACAGACTCAATAAAGAAAGTATTAAAATGGTTGGCCACGGCTAGGCTATCCTGTTGTAGGGTTCCGTTTATCATAAGCTCTGTATTATAATTTTTTGAGTGATCTTTTCCAATAAGTTTTTCAATGGTTTTCCATCGTTTTTGAAAATTCCCCTTTGCCTGTCGAATAGTATCTAAAAAGTAATTTGCCCTTGACTCTCTTAATTGAACTGTACATTTATTTCTAAGACTTTTGTATATTAAGCGATCTGTTTCTAGTCCCGATTTTAAAGATTTCTTTAGAGCTATATCCCTTTTTTTCATTAATTCCCATAGAGCAGTGTTAAACCATGGTAACAGTTGTTTGCCAATACCCTTTTGAGGCATTGTTTTTGTATATTTAGCTACGGTTTGTTTTAAGGTATGTTTCAAATTATCACAGGCCCTCTCACAATTTTCACCATATGTCAAATCAAACCAGTCAGTTTGCGTTATTTCATTCTCAAGAATTCCCATGTCCCGCTTTGGGATGTACGAGATATATTTTTTACCCTTTGTTATATTGTGATTTTCGTAACGCAGCTTGGATAGCTTCCTGGCAACTAGAGTAAGGTTAAGATCGGACATGCCAGTAACAAGATTGTGTTGTGCACCGCCAGAATTGTTAAGTCAGTCATGTTTCATGTTGTTTATTTTGTATTGTTTTTCACTTCCTGTTTTGATTTTGTCACGTCTCATTTCAGGTCCATTGACTCCCCTTCCTTATGTGTTCTCCTGCCTTCATCAGCGTCAGCCCCGCCCCTGATTGTTTCACCTGTGTCTCGTTGTTGAGTGTTTAAATTCCCCAGTCTCCCAGTGTTCAGTGTCAGTTCGTCTTGAACTGTCCTCATGTAAGAACTCTGCTCGTCAGTATTTGTTTCTCTTGACACTTACCTTGATTCATGCTCCTGAAAACTTTTTGTAAGTTTTGTTCCTCACGTTGTGAACGTTTTTTGTTGAAGCTCTTTATTTTTTGTCACCTCTCAAAGAGTGTTTTTTTCTTTTTGTATATCCTTTTGGCAAATAAAGTATATTACTTATACTTTATCTCTGGCTCCCGGGTTGTGCATTTGAGTCCTTTCTTCCTTGTGTATCTAAGTTCTTAACAGATTGTATGTTTTTGAGACGCGATCTTCTTTGTTCGTTAAAATTAAATCCAACAATGTTTGTGATGATTTAGTAATTCTTGTTGCATTTTTAATGAATTGACTCATTTGAAATCTATCACTAATATCCTTTAATTTCTTCCTGCCTTTTTTGTCTAACCAGTTATTAAAATCACCCATTAAGATTGTTTCTTTACCATTACACTGTTTGAGAATACTAATTAAATGATCATAAAAAACACTCTTTGCTCTAGGTGGTCGATATACAACAATTACATTAAAACACATTTCCTGAGATAGTGAGATAGTTATTCTCACACATTCAGTGGTATCACAGGATAATTCGATGTTTACTTTGCAGGCTTTTCTTAACATAAATCATAACACCCCTCCCTTACCTTGGGATGACTATATCTTCACTTTTAAAAGGGGTAAAATAATTATCTTTTTTCTCAAAGCAATGATAAACCTGTGAGTTGGATGTAGAAAAGTCAGAATCAATATAGAATTTTTTTTATTTTAAAGTAAATTCAGATTGAACATAGTAAAACAATTTAAATTATAGTGTCCGTCCAAAAAATAAACATTACTTATAGTGAAAATCACCCTTGAATGATAGGATTGGAGACTAAGTGCTTTAGGAATCCACACTATAACATATAGTAAGGACCCTGTATTAAGATTGATGCAAAACAAGTGACATTTTACCTTTTTAGAGAGATTTAGAAAAAAACAAAAACACTTCTGGGGTCATTTGGGTGCATTTTCCATATCTCTGGTCCCCCTCGGTCGATTTTGATGATTGACACCTCTTTTTAACCGTTGTAGCCAATAGAATCGAGGGGAAGTTCCTAAAATCCATCCAAACATTACCCATTGGTGAATTAGTGATGCATAGCCAGAATGCCCCGGAACCGGAAGCTGTCATACTCTAGTAGATTTCGTTAGCAGCTCTCCGTTATTGGCATAAAATGGAACAATGGATTATCATCAATCATTTCGAAGTGACACAGACACATTAGATTCATTTATGGATTAACCTTCAGCAGCGTTTTTATCGGTTTAATACCATTGAACACAACTTTTGATCAGAACACAGCAACGGTAAGACTTATTTTCCGATTTGGTTCCGTAAAGCAAATGTTATTGTTGTTGTTGTTGTTTGTTGTCGTTTCGCCGCGAGTTCTGATCGCTCAGTGATGACACTAATTACTGTAGAATTTCTTCCCGTTAAGTGGATATGACACATTCATAGTTTATTAAATGTTAAGAAGCCCTCAAACGCTGTTTCTTGCAAGATGTTGCGTTTTGCCCCCGCCCGCGGGGCCGTGGGGTTTAACCAGGGCCGCCCCTCCCTACAGGCCAATCACGCAGGCTGCATGGGGCCCCGCCCAGAGGGCCTCAGCTGCAGGGCGCAGTTCTCCGCTCAGTTCTCCGCGCACCCCCCGCGAGAGTGAGACTGAGAGGTGACAAGGGGAGCACGTCTGTAACCCGACACCGTTGCAATGAATCGACATCTGACCAATCACGGCTTTGATACGGCCACTAGTGCAGGTGAAGAGATGTCGGTGAAAAGACAGTTTCAGTCCGGCGCAAGCAAGAGGGGAAAAAAAAAAAAAACATGAAGAAACTAGAGCATCACTCGAAGGTGGGTTATTGTATGAGTCAAATGTACAACCTGCGAATGTTGTATAAGTCAAATTACCAATTGCCATATTAAAACATCAGCTGCAATTCACGACATGAAGAAGGCAGTCTCGGCCAATGGAGATGCAGTTATTTCCAGCATTCTTTATTTACCATTCATTCAAGTATGTTATGCCTTTTATCCTCTAATGTACAGGAGGAAGAGTGATAAACTGTCTGTCTAGTTGGCTTACATAACAGTTAAAGTTTACAGCCTAAAAAACATGGAGCATTTTTTCCCCTTTTATTCATTTTTATGTCAATTTGCACATTTCATGTTGATGCTCAGCCTCTCCCCTTAACTCTTAACAGTCATCATCATGTCAACCACAACAAAGAGAAATACTGATAGAAATGTGTGTGTAGTTGTTGATCCATTGCTGACAGAGGGAACTATATTTGAATAGAGATTTAAGAACTATCCGTTTTTGAGCATGTCATAAGCATGTTTTGTCTTGACTATATTACAACTATATTATAATAAAAGAATATAGTATTTATATGATTGAATTGATTATGATTATTAGTAGAAGTAGTTTATTTGCATTAATTATATTTTAATCTTTTTGAGGCTAGTATTTGGCAGCTAATGCAGACGTATTCACCTGTAAACGCATACTGAACGACATACATGCACTTTTACCATTTACCTCACTGTATAAAAGGCCTCATCTCACAATGTCGCTTGGGGCCCCAATGTGGCCAGGGGCGGCCCTGGGTTTATCTGTTCATCTGTTTTGGGATGTCGCTCATGTATGTTAGGCATGCTATTCTACTGTGTCTCTCTTCATAAACCATTGCATTTTGTGTAGGTTTTTGTAAGTTGTTGTATTTTGTATTTTGTATTTGGTGCTGCTATCTAGGCCAGAACACTTTTGTAATAGAAGCTTGTATCTGATGTTAAGTGAGGCCCTTACAACAAAAATTAAAACAGTTACAATTTAATAAGATATTTCTGGATGTCTAGGATTTTACAGGAATATGGATGTTCAAATACAGTTATCTGACATATCTGATCAATGTTGAAGTAACATGGCTTAGAGACTGGCGTTAACCAGACTGAAAGTCGTTTTTGTTGTTTCCTACAACCTTTGGACAAATATTTCATATAGTTGCACTTAGATAAAGCCAATTAATGTTAAAATAAAGATTTCAGAGTCACAATTAAACATTTAGGCATTCATCTTAACCTGTTGAAATAGGTGCAAACCATCCCTGTGTCCATACAACAGTGACAGTAAGAACAGCAGATCTTCAGCAGCGTTCACCCTGTGCACTACAGTCCCACAGGAAAAGGCCATGGGAATCAGGGGAAGGTTGTAGAGGGAATTGGGAAACGCGCGTGTGCTGCCAGGTGGAGGCGGTGTCGCTCCTCCTCTCCCCTGCTCTGCTCTGCTCGGTCGGAGAGCTTTCAGTCTGCTGGGTGAGATCATTACCAGACACCAGGCTCCGGGACCTGACATTCGCCGATCGGAAAAGCAGAGAGAGGGAGAGACAGAAAACCCTGATCCGATGCAACCGGCGAGGGAAAGCGAGTTCAACTACCGCCTCGGCGCCTCAGTCTCTGGTACTAGCGGCTGATTACGCGGTCTTGTGGCTGACATTTTCCCGCTGGATTTGGGCTTGTAGTCGGATGCGGGCTTGTTTTGACTGCAGTAATAGTCCTGCTCGCCCCCCTCCTCCCCTACCGACCGAGTAGCGGATTTGCGAGGGATCTCTGTGCAGCTCCCCGAGTGACCGGCGATCCTGCACGGCCCGGAGCGTGTCTCTGCACCGCTGCCCAACACACGCGTCTATCCGCCTCAGAAAGATCTTATTTCTGTCAGGAATTGGACATAAGCGCCAAGTTTCCGCTTGGATTTCCCCCCCTCCTGTGCCTACCTTGCTCCTGTCATCAGATCGGCTGCAAATCCTATTTTCGCTTTTTTTCCCCTTTTCCAAGCACCGTTGACGCCATTTTCCTCGGGGTTTTCTGTCAAAAAACCTATATTCTGGCACCGTTTGACAGCTCCCCGGGAGGCTGTCATCCCATCCGTCGCTTGTGTAAAATGTGTCTAAATGGATTGTAAATTATCTTGATAAAATATTTACACGATAGAGTCGAGTGTGTGACAACATTAGAAATGGGTAAGTAGTCCCCGGCTGACTGGCCACATTCCACACCTGAATACACCTTTCCTATACATGTGTTAATGTTTGTATGAATGTAAGTAATCTGATGTGTGTGCTCCTCTATATACCTGCCGTTTACATGCTACTTAAACCTATGTAGTTGTAATGTTAAGTGTCTTTGCCATTTTTATTCTTTAATTGACATTGCATTTCTTGCAGTCACATGCCAACAAATTCCGACTAAACACATGCACGCGTGCACTCACGCATGTAGACACAGACCACCCC
This sequence comes from Notothenia rossii, assembly GCF_949606895.1. Classification (NCBI taxonomy): domain Eukaryota; kingdom Metazoa; phylum Chordata; class Actinopteri; order Perciformes; family Nototheniidae; genus Notothenia; species Notothenia rossii. The sequence continues at coordinate 13,394,860 of NC_136909.1, read as the reverse complement.
AAACCATGCTGTACCACTCAGTCTCCATCATTATTACTGTGAAATACCTTTGTAATTAGGTGACAGTGAGATAACACAGCTAATTAGGTCAATGTGGTGAAGTGTCCACTACAGGCTGATGAAGGAGCAGCTCAAACACTGCTGTGCACACTCTTAGTTCACATGTTGTTCTACTGAGGTAGTCCCTCTGCATCTTCACTGACATTGATGATCCATCACATAGCATCACAGTCTTTGACATGCAGCATGCTCCTCCAGTCTTTGCTATGTACCATTTAACTGTTTCTTAAGGCATTTCTGAAATATTTGCAGTGTGGATGTTGTTTTTGTTGCTTGTGGGGTTGTAGAAGCTGGAGACAAATGTCACATGATTGATGTCAAGTGCTGTGGAAGTAGCAAACTGAAGCACACTCATTCCTCACCTTGTGTTTGTTTTCCATTAGTAGCACTAAATCCAGCTTGAGATGCCATCACACAAACAACATTGCATTTCGATTGCTTGGTTGAAGCCAGCGCTACTCTTTTCTGGTTACATTTAATCAAGAGCTGATCACTTTCTCGTAGGGGTCAGAAATGGCATGGCCAAAAGTGATGGCAATGCTTTGGCTTTGTGGAGACAGGTGAGGGGTGAAAGCGAATGACAGTCCACTACTGTTATCAGCAGCTCCCAGAAACCTCCGTCTCAACCACAGCAGCAGAAGATAAATAGACCAGCTCTGGATAAGTCAGGTTAAGTGTGGGAAAATGGTCATGTCTCTAGGATATATGGGAGTGAATGTGTGGAAAGGAGCAGTGGATGAAGGAGTAGTACAAGGGCATGAGAGGAGAGGCAATTGTAAGAGAAGTGCGTGACTAGATGGAGAGAAATGGGGTTGAGGGATGGATAATAGAGGTTATTCAGACTTGGAGGGAACCATCGATCTTGTCTTGTTAACAGGTTTGCCGTAGGTGAAACTCTGGCTGCGTTCTTGTGGTTTAAAAGTATGAAACATTATCAGGTAATGAGATGCCCGTGCCACCTTTAAATTAAAGCATGAGAAATCGATTAGGTGTATCCCCCTTCTGAGCTGGATACCTCTGGTCGGAGTAGGATCACAGAGAGAGGGTGGAGGGAATGTGAACGTGTTCCAAGGACAAATCTAACTGTTGGCAGGCTCTCTTTACAGAATATCAGCACTGGAGCACCTTTTGGCAGAGCTCACAGAAAAAGGGAGGGAGGGAGGGGTAGGAGGTGGAGGGTAAAGGAAAGAGGTAGCACGGAGGAGAGGGGAGAGAACAGAGGTTTGGGGAGGGGGTGAGGTGAGGGGAAGGAGGAAGACAGTTGGGGAGAAGGGGAGGTGTTTTGCTGACAGCCATTTTGTGGCTTCTGCTGCAGTTAAAATGGTTTAACATTCATCTGCTTCTGCGGGGTAGTTAGGTGAGGATGGTTTTAGTGCTACCTGGCATATGGCTCATCCAGAGAAGTCTGTGCATGTGGGACCGCAAGGCCATCATTTTCTATTATAGCTGTCCCGCACATGGTACTTTATGATTGTCCTTCTCGCTGCCCTACAGCTGCACACGTGTCATCCTCGCTGAGCTGTGGAGAGAACACTTTATTCTGCATTTCAAATCCAAATAGAAGTATGTAATGTTCACTTAAAAAACAGAGTATGCTCTTTGATGTGGACAGGTAAAAACATGTCATTCCAGCACCTCTCTGTGCTCTGAGGCAGAGGACTAATAGACCTCCAGTTTGAAAATTCATGCTTGTGCCCACTGGATTTGTAAGTATTGGAAGGCCAGGGCCATTCCTTTTGATTTCTCTCCAACCAAGGATTGGATCCTTCTAGAAACATTGGTTTATGTGATTGCCCCTTCACTAGAGGGCTGAAATAAAAAGAGAAAAAGGAGATAAATGGAAAATTAAAATGGCAGACAGACAATGTTCATCATCCCTCTGAGATACTCATCTACAGCCAGGGATGGCCAAGCCTGTACTACACTCTCACATCAAAGAGAAAGAGAAAAAAGGGCTCTTCACCTTGTGCAATCACACGGGCGTTTGGTGTGCTTGTGGATGTTTAAATGTGTGAGCATGTTAGTGTGTGAGCATCTGTCTGCATGTGTGTACGAGCTATTTGTGAGTCTACCTCAGGCACTGGGCTGCTGGGTATGCAGCCTTAAAAGGTTGTGTTTCTGCTGCCATCTCTCTCACTCTCCCTCTCTCAGTGTTTCTCACTCAGACTCTGTCTACCTCTGTTATGTCTGTCTGTATCATTCCCTCTCTGTTCTGTCCGTCTGTATTCCATTATGGACGCTTTATCGTAATTGTTTTCAAAGGACACAGCAAAATGTTGGAGGAGTGTCTCATTCAAAGCCTCTTGCATCCAGCACAGCCAATGACCTTATGCTATTTGAGAGGGAAGCTGGTTAGCGCTGTTAGTTTTGAGAACATAATAAAGCTATTTATGCAGTGAGTCTGGTCTCTCACAATCACCCTGCTGTCTGAGGCTAGTCGAGGTGTGTATGTGTGTGTGTTTGTGTGTGTAGGAGAGAGAGAGAATGAGAAGAGACAGTGAGGCTCAGGCTAGGCAAGGGAGGCCCGAGGAGGGGTCAGACTTACTTAAACTCTCAGCCCGTCTGCCAGTAACTGAGCACTAACACAGCTTTGGGCAGCGAGCTGTGAGGGAGGAGGAATAGTCATGACCCAGCTAAGTGGTTTACACAGTAATAGCCCAGAATGAAGATTGTACTAATGTATGACACCACTTTGTTGTCATACTGGGCCATAGATGTGAGGGGAGTCTTAAGAGCAGCACCCTGAGTGGATAGTTTATGTTTGCATGTGTGTGTGACCATTTGCATGTGTGATGTTGGCAGCTGCCTCTTTTTCCTGTCATTGTCCAAAGTCACATGACAGACAGGGTGGCTTTCACACATGCCATGAGGGCGAGTCACCAAGCTGACATTAGGGACTGGGAAGTTCTTGGAGGACCAAAGATGGTCATGTGGGCGCTGTACGATCAGGTTGGACTGAGCCTGGACTCATCCCTGTAAAACTTTGAATACTCAAAGGTTACAGAGGGACCACAGTGGTGGTTTTGCATGTGTTAGCCCATTAAATGCAAATCACTTTTACTGTACATAACTGCTCACCATTTTCAACATGCCATGCTTTCTTGACAGATTTTCGAACTAGTGGTTTCCATTGGTTTTTAATGGGGTGTGAAAATAATCTTGCAGAATTTCCTGAGTAATCCATCAAACTGAACATTTAGCTTCCTAATATGTGCGCCAGTGTTACTGATGTATGTAACCCTTGTTGACCATTGGTTATAGATGAGCAAGATCTTTTTTGAAGACTTCAATTTGATGGGATAGTTAAAGTAAGGGGGGTGATTATGTACTGCCAAAAAGCATTGCACTTAAAATAAAAACAACAGTGTAGAAATAATTACAGTGTTTTTATAGTTTCTTGCATTAGATAGGTTGGATTTTCCAAAGGAAAACAAGGAAGCAATTTCAGAACAGTCGCTCCTCAGAAATATATTACTTTGTGAAATGAATATAACATTCAAATAAAACAGACTAAAGACTCAAGTTCCTTTTCATATTGCACTTAATAAATGAAAATCCAACTACAGTAAGGTTGGAAAGCAATCTGAAAAGTAATTTGCTTTGGAAAATGACTGGCACAATATAAAGTTGGCCGTGTATTATAGGCAATTAAGAGTTCATAAGCTTTAACATCCACAACCACTGTAATGGTCCTCTGGGTCTTTGCCATACTCAACCACCATGGGTCCACCACAACATGCATCCATAACCCATATGAGTCAGTTTTGAGACTGTGGTTTCACATTGGCAAACTTAAGGGCTAAAGAGAGAAAACTAACATTTTCATTTAATCTAGCAAAATAAAAATTATCGACTATTGACTTTGTCCTCAGGAGCTGGAAACATTCACGCAGTATTAAACTGAAATACCTTTGTGGATTAAGATTATTCGATCACACTGTAAGCAGGAAGCGGCAAAGTAGTACAGTGTTAGGCACTTTCGCCATCTGATGCATTGGTTCTCTCTGGGTGCTCTGGTTTCCTCCCACATGCCGCTTAGGTTAATTGGCGACTCTAAATTGCCCATGTGTGCCCTGTGATTGTCTGGCGACCTGTCCTGTAGCCCACCTCTTGCCCAATGTCAGCTGGGACCCACTAAAAGGATAAGCGGATATAGCTGGATTGATGGACTGTGAGCATGTGCTGTAAGGCCTGTTGGGTATTATGATGGGGATCAGCTGTTAGTACAGTAGCATGGGCTGGTACAGGAGTTCACACAGAGAAAACACACACATTCAGAATGTCAGAGAGTGTATTAGCACAATGCTGGAGGTGGGTTATTCTCAGTATGCTGTAAGTCTTTTTTGCTCTTGGGTCAGTGTAAGTCTGCAGTAAACAGTAAGCTTTTACTTCAATCATATCCGCAGGTGGTGGTCTAGTCTGGGTTCACATCAGTGTAAATGGTGTCAGTTTAAGCTCAGTGTGTGAGACAGCATTCCCCACTTCCAGCTCAGTCATGCCTCATGTCATATTGACTGATGGGATTCCCTGGAGCTGTAGTGAGAGAAGTGTAGTTCAGTGTTTGTTTTGGTTGCTTTCTGTTTATATGCTTGCGTGTAAGTGCATATGTGTGTTGATGTAAGTATGTAATATATATCTGCGCCCAGCATGTGCAATGATCTAAAAAGGAAAACCTGAATCCTGTGAGAAATGGCTACCACAACGTTTTCTCTGGAAATAAACAGCAGCAGCAGCGGTGAATAAGTGCACACTATCATTTCTTATGTGTACCAATGTGCATGGAGTGTATGGAGGGTTTCATGCATGTGTATCAATGCCATTGCATGCGGGTGTAAAACAGCTCAGACGCTGGTTTTTCCAGACCAGCTCGTAAACCACATCTGGGGAAAGAATTTAGATTCCTTCCCTCCGTCTTTCTCTGCTGCCTTCACTTCTCCCCATGTGTGATTTCCCCCCTCCTTCCCTGCTCTGGTGAAAACGAGAAAAAAAAAAAAAAAACAGAAGTCAGCTTCTTTCATTTTTTCTTTCTTGTGTCCTCAGGCTAACTTCACCCTGGTTTTAGAGCAGAGAAGAGGAATGTCTTATTTTGCACTGATCACTCTGGTTTCTGCACGGCTCTCAGATCTGTCGTGGTGGGGGATAGGATGAAAGGGAGGTAGAGAAGATTAGCAAAGAGTGAGTAAAGAAGAGAGTAGGGAGAGAGGAAGGCAAGTGTTGGTGGGTGTCAAAAGTGAGTGTGTTTATGCAAGGTACAAAATGCAAATGAGAGTGCTGCAGCATGCCCCCACAGTGATGAGCCTGTGAGTTTGTCTTCATACAAGACAGGCAACTAATGATGCTGATGACAGCAGACAGGCCTGTGCTGAGAGTTAACACTGGAATGTAAGCAATGCTGATAACAGGACTCTGCTTTAATTATTTCCCTAATCATATCCTTCACCTGCTCTCTCCGCAGACTGTCCCTGGCTTTGCCGTGTTCCTGTGGGACACCCAACCCAACCCCAGTAGCTGATTGACAACAACTCACCAGCCCGACAGACTACTGTTCTTATCTTCCTATTGGCTGGCTGCCACAGTTTCCCCCATCCTGACCTGGCTCTGGCGGGAGCGTGGATGGAGCCAAGGGATCTGGTTGGCTCGGCCCGACCCAAAGAGGCGGAGTTACAGGGAGGCAGGGTGGGGCCCAATGAAGCGGCTCGGGAAGGAGCAGGGGGCATCGGTTTGGCGCGTGGTGATGATGTGATTAATGGTGCCATCAGCGAAGGGGAGGGGCTAGAGGAGCAGGTGGAGGCGCTTCTGGAGGAGCAGGAGTTCTCCATCAAGGAAGCAAGTTTCCAGGAAGGAAGTCTAAAGCTGAAGATTCAGACCACAAAGCGCACCAAGAAGCCCCCCAAGAACCTTGAAAACTACATTTGCCCACCGGAGATCAGGATGACCATCAGACCTCCGGTTGGAGAGGGCAAAGGGGGGCGGCAGGGACGGACAGGAAGCGGGGCAGGGCGGGGCCAGAAAGACGACGAGAGAGGACCGCCCAGAAAAAGGGTAAGTCGATATCCCTGGAATCGCTGCCTTGTTTCGGGTCTAAGTAGGTGTGTTGTACTGAGTCAAAAACCTGTCTTTTTATCTCAACATCTTCAAACTGACCGCTTTTCCACTCGTACACTCCACCTCTTTCTGTACCTCTCTCCCCCAGTAGCTCGTTTCCCTGCTTGGTTACACAGGGTCAAAGTTTGCTGCGTAATTGAAACCAGTCATGGCTAGCAGAGATCACAGTGACACACACACTAGCACACGACACACACACACACTCCCACTCACATAGGAGCTGAGAATAGAGCTGACATAAGCAGGTGACAGCTGGTGTCTGCTCTCTCCATTTGTGGTCATATACACCGAGACCTTTCCTGTCTCCTCTTCTCTCCTCTTCCCTCCTCTGCTTTAATGAAATCAGCTCTTGTGGGTCACGCCCCTTCTTCCCCCTCCTCCATCACACCCTTTACACACTGCACTGGTGTTTCTGTGTGTGTGACACTGTGTACGTACAGGCCCTTTGGGGAATCTAGTGTTTGTAGTGTGTGTTGACCTACACAGTGGTGTGTGTGTCCAAACCTGACAGCCATCTCCATGTCACTGAGCCCGACAGGCACAGCAGGAGCGAAGGCGTCATGTTGTCAACATGATGCAGGGCTGCGTTTTGTTCCGTTGTGCTTCAGTCTTGTGGTTTTAGATCAATAAGAGGCTCACAAGGTAACTGCATTGTCAGGTATATCTCTACTGTCAGTGTTAAAGAGGGGTCTGACGCAACCCCAAAACATTGACCAGTCAGCCCCATGAGAGATCTTTCAATGAGGGAAATGTGGACATGTCTAATGGCTCATATAAAAACACCCCTCTTACACGGCAAATTGTCTCAAAGATATCAGGGCTTCAAAATCTGTCAATCAAAGGGCATACATCAGTCAGCCAATTAGAGGGTTCATGCTGATAATCCTCTCAATTAGGCTACCTGTAATGTCATAAAACCAGCTGATACATTTGTACACATCTTTCGCTATATTACTGCTTCCAAAAAAGGAGCTGAAAGATAAATCTTCATCTGTCACAAGATAATTAACAAGAGAGACATAAAAAAGCATTCTCCCTTAATAATGTATTCTTATGAATATATATTAGTTGGTAGTTTTGGTTATCCAGAATTCTAACAGATTTTCAAATAAAGCATGCTTTTGATTAAACCGGTATAAACCAGTAGACATTTGCAATTGGTGACAAGGGGCTCGGATAAACTTTGCTTCATAAGACATACAGGTAATAACGGCTGCTATACATGTATGAATGTTGTGTTTCTCAAACAAGAGGGGAATTGGTTGAAATCCCCTACACGATCTGATACCTCAACGTTTGAGTGGTGAATCATTTTTGAAATTCAAACAAATTGGAAAGAAAGCATGTGGGTGTTGCTTTGTCATTTAGCGGCAGATTTCAACGTCATCCAAAGCCACAATTTCAGCTAGTTGTCTGTTGGATGTGTGTTTTATCTTCAAAGAAAAATGGCTATGAGTATGTCTGACCTGCTGTGGAGTTTCTGTAAATAGTGTATGAAAAGCCTTGTTTACCACGATCATGTTCAGAGGCAGAACATTGCTCTCTGATATTTAGGCAGCCATTACTAATCCGGCACCATTGGTCCCCATTTGGAAACCCTCTGCTACAGTATGATTGACAGAGGTTGTCATAGTGACAGGGATAGCAAGCTGGTCCCTATTGAGATTTGGTGAGGGGAGGGGGAGTAGTGAAGGATGTGTTGGTGTTGATTCAGATCAGTTTCAACCCTTCATACCCTACACTCTGTCCCTCAATCACACACCCCCATCCCCCTTCCCTCTACCCCCTGCTCCCCCCCGACATCCTTTTCCCTCCAACCACCCATCACCTGCCACCCCAAGGGTGTAATACAGGCAGGCTCAGTGGAGAGGAACGGGTTAAGGAGAGAGGCTGGGCTGCTTTCTGCTTCTCCCCGTGTGTGTGTGTGTGTGTGTGTGTGTGTGTGTGTGTGTGTGTGTGTGTGTGTGTGTGTGTGTGTGTGTGTGTGTGTGTGTGTGTGTGTGTGTGTGTGTGTGTGTGTGTGTGTGTGTGTGTGTGTGTGTGTGTGTGTGTGTGTGTGTGTGTGTGTGTGTGTGTGTGTGTGTGTGTGTGTGTGTGTGTGTGTGTGTGTGTGTGTTAAATACTCTCTTTGTGGTGTGTGTGAGGCTGTGTGTCAGGAGGGGAGGGGAGGCGAGAGGGGGAGCAGATGGACAGCCTCTCTGCTGTATTGTGTCCACTTCTTCTCTTTCCCTCTTCCTCTTTTATCTGTCCCTCTTTCTTCGCTTTCTCCTCAGTCTTTGCTTCCCTCATGTCTTCCTCTTTTCACTCACTCTTTTTCACCACTCTTTTCTCTCCATCTTCTTCCCTCTTTCACCCTCTGTTGTCTTGTAGCAGATGGCAGCGTGGGGCAGCAGCAGCGGCAGCAGCAGAGCAGAAGCCAGAGTGCGAGCAGGAGATGGAGAGAGGAGAAGGGGGTTGTGGAGAGAGGAGGGGGAGAAAGGAGGTGGGGGTCAGGCATATGGAGAGCCTGGTTAAGGGGCCCCCTCAGAGGGAGTGTGTGTGTGTGTGCGTGTGGTAGTGTGGTGAATAGAAAAGGAGGAGAGGTAGGATACAATAGATGCCCATTAAGAGGGAGATTTGACTCTAATGGACATAGAAGGGGGGAGAGGGACAGACACATAAGTAGGTAAACATGTAAAATGGTGCAAATAAAGACTTTAAAAAAGCGCTATTTATCCAGTCTCTCTCTTGTAGAATCTGTTGTCAAAACCTCTCTCCGTTAAACTTTCTGTTACTCACTTGTGGGAACTGGCATGTTCCAACTTCACATAGGAACAGGACCCATGCAGAAACTTGACGAAACACTTAAAGGTGACCTATCATGCAAAATGCACTTTTGTACGTTCTTACCGTTTTGACATCATATCATCCTCCCTAAGCCTGGATAGACTAGCCTTAGTGTGCCTAGTAATCCATTAAAGTACAGTTTGAGTAAATGTTTAAAATAGGGTATAAGAATACACATTCATCAATTGTGGCATTATTGTATATTTTCAAATGTCAACAGTATGTTTAAAGAACTGTTATACTCTACAGTGTGAGGGGTTTATAGGAAGTCCAGCAGATTGACGACTAATTTTTTAATCTTATCTTTGTTATTGAAAGGTGACCTATCATGCAAAATGCACTTTTGTACGTCTTTTATACATGAACATGTGTCCCTGGTGTTCCAGGGAACTCACCAAGTGTCAGAAAACACAACCCTCTCTATTTTCCTCCATACCCAAATCTCTTAAAAAGGGGGCTGCAACGGATCTGATACAGACGGATCCAGATTTGAACACTTCTATGACGTCACAGAAGTGGCGCTGCGGCTATTGGGCCAACTCCACCAATCAGGAGGAGACAGACACGGACATTGCCGTTTGAAAGCGCTGGAGACGCTGTAGTACATATGCCAGGCCTGTAGATGGTGCTGTTCTCACAGAATCAGCCCATGCAAAGACAGTGTTCAATTGAGCGAAATGAGGAATGGCTAAAATGCATGATCTGTTTGGTATTTTGAAAAATAAAAAGTATAAATATGCCTTATATAGGTATGGTCCTACACTATATTATTCAAATATAGCATGATAGGTCCACTTTAATGCAAATAGGGGTTACTGAATTCAAATTTGCAACTGACTTATTCAACAGCAGATACAAGGCATAAATGGTCCATGTAAGAATAATTGTAGACTATAAAACAAATTAAATAACTCATTATTTACTAAGTATTGCACTTGACCTAACCCCCTGCTATATTACATACTTCCACCTCGATACAGGTCATTTCTTAACTTTGTCAACGATATATATCACTAAATAGCATGTTTTCTGATCATTCAATATAGTCTATATGAAATATCACAAAGCTTTTTTTTATACTCCGTACACCTTTTATGGTTTGCTCCAGCTTTGTTCCCACTTTCAAGAGTCGGAACACATAGCTCTGTTGCCGCTTTGGGACATGGTTCTTATGACATTGCAATACAAAGGAAGTAGAAAGAAATGTGCATCAGTCTTTTTTTTCTTTCTGTTTTGATCTTACATATCACACAGCTGTTATGTAAATGTGTATACACAGGATATAGTGCTTTCACATTTTCCACAATAGAAGGAAAACAGTAGTCTCCATGGTGTGGACAATCCCACAATTAATTTACATTTGTCAGCAATACTTAAATGTCCAAAATCTGAATTTTCTGCTCACTATAGAGTAAACTACTCCGTATCAACTATGTAGGAGTAAGTGACCCAGGTAGTGACACAGCCATACTAAGGAGAAGAGGAAAAAGTTGTAATTTCCCAGTCTTGAAGGGAATTGCACCCACCTATCATCTTCATAGCAGGCATCTATAACTGGGAGGTCAATGAGCAGGCGCCCGTGTCAGGGGACAGACCCACACACACATAAACGGGATATGATGGGCTCCCCTTCTCTGTCTCCAGCTGACATCACACACATGCTGAATGTCCCCTCACACACTGCTCTTTGTCTGGGCACGCTGTGTGTGTTTGGAAGATGAATGTTTGTGTTCTAACGGATTGGGTACTGGGTCAACCACTGCATCACTCCTCCAGACACACATGCCCACACGCACACACATAGACACAGTTATTGATCCAATAGCTACACGTGGGGGAACAAACGCAAGCTAAAACGCATGCACTCTCTTTCTCTCACACACTCATACACACATTCATAAAGAAACACACACACACACAAATCATGCTGAGCAGTGATTGCAGTTAGAGAGAGTGTTTTCCTGGTTATCTGTCCAGTTCTCTGGACGTGCCAAATGTGGCTCTTAATCCATTTCACTATCTGTGGGGAGAGATAAGCCAGAGCTTTTCCAGGAGTCCAGGCCTGTGTGTGTGTGTGTGTGTGTGTGTGTGTGTGTGTGTGTGTGTGTGTGTGTGTGTGTGTGTGTGTGTGTGTGTGTGTGTGTGTGTGTGTGTGTGTGTGTGTGTGTGTGTGTGTGTGTGTGTGTGTGTGTGTGTGTGTGTGTGTGTGTGTGTGTGTGTGTGTGTGTGTGTGTGTGTGTGTGTGTGTGTGTGTGTGTGTGTGTGTGTGAGAGTGTGTGTGTGTGTGTGTGAGAGTGTGTGTGTGTGTGACCCTGATGCTAGACACACACTTATCTTGTCTTGACAGCCCCTCTGCTTGGTGGTCCCCCTGGCTGTGTGTGTGTTGATGCTTGGTGGTCTTCCAGCAGTGTTTGGGATTATTATGTGTTAGTCAAGTGCATTCACAAGGAAATTAATGCTGCCACAGTTGCCACGCCAAGTATGTACTGCTATATATATGTGTGTGTGTGTGAAATGGTTAGCCTTTTGATGTGTGCTTTTTTATCCCTGGCCGAGATGGCGGTTGGTGACCTGAGGGACTTGATGAGCTCATAAAATAGCTGTGTGTGTGTGTGTGGCGTTGTGCCTACCCACAGAGAGGAATCCTTTCGTGATTTATGAAAGTGTATGGACATGAAATATCACCTCTAATATAGCCTGACCAAACTGTCATTTTGGGATTTTTGAATATCTGTCATTGCAGGGAAAATAGCTAGGCTTTATTTTGGTGTGTGTGTACATGTGTGTGTGCTCCCTCAGTGTGCAGTCTTTGAGAATAAGAGCTGGAAATGCTTTAAGGGGCGTTTCCCTGTGGTTGATGGGGGATGGTGTCTGTGTGTGTGTGTGTGTGTGTGTGTGTGTGTGTGTGTGTGTGTGTGTGTGCTTGCACGCACGCACGCACGCACGCATGGGAGGGGTGAGTGATTTAGCACCGCTGAAACACCAGCTGTCCATCTGTGTCTGACCCCCATACACACCCTATACACACTTGAAACACACACCGACATCCACACTGACACACACACACACACACACACACACACACACACACACACACACACACACACACACACACACACACACACACACACACACACACACACACACACACACAGACCACCACACCTCATAGCATCTAACCTCTGATCTTCTCTTAAGTATTGCTCAAACCTGAAGAAAATCTAGACAAAACACAATCTGTTCATCTTTCTCACACCAAACACACACATATACACACATTACATTACACTAAGCAAGATTGCTCCCTAATCAGCTCAGCAGCAGTAGTGCTGGTGCTGCAGTGTATCCACAACGAATGACTCTGCAAGGTCACTCAAAGTGAGCACACATACATGCACACACACACCCAGACACACACGGTCACACAAAGAACTGGCAGAAGAAGAGATGAACTTTGACCCTGCCGGACATTCACATGCCGAGGTGATAGCTGGACTCCACAGTTGTGTGTGTGTGTGTGTGTGTGTGTGTGTGTGTGTGTGTGTGTGTGTGTGTGTGTGTGTGTGTGTGTGTGTGTGTGTGTGTGTGTGTGTGTGTGTGTGTGTGTGTGTGTGTGTGTGTGTGTGTGTGTGTGTGTGTGTGTGTGTGTGTGTGTGTGTGTGTGTGTGTGTGTGTGTGTGTGTGTGTGTGTGTGTGTGTGTGTGTGTGTGTGTGTTCGTGCTGTATTGTTTGTTTGTGCGGGTCAGGGTCGAGACAACTGGAGTCTGGCCTTTGCTTTCTTACCCTCAGGGCTGGATTTAGTCTCTATGTGTGTGTTTGTGCTGACCATTTGGTTGGAACTGTAGCTAATTTCTCAATCAGACACACACATCCCATCTTCTCAATCTGTCCCAAAGGTCAAGCCCTATTCATTCACTATTGTGCCCCTGTCCCAGTGGGTTGCTATTCCTCTTCAGGCAGATGCAGGCAGAATATAATAGCTGGTCTAGCTCAAGTTACATTTTAATGAAGATCTGAAGAAGCTACTTGCACTCAAAGGAAAGCCAATGGCTAAGCCAGGGGGCTGCCACCAAGGAACATCAAGGCATTTTTTTACGTTTTGCCAAAAAGTTAAGTTCTAGCCTCTAAGGATCACAATAACATTTTCAGGATGCTTTACTGCTGAAAGTCTTTTTTTACATGAATGAATTGGTCTCTCTTAAAATGATAAACAACTGACTCTGTGTTGTCATGCTCCAACTATAAATAAAAGAAAGGAATTCCCAAATCCAAGCAGTCGTTGGTTTGACATGGCAAGATCAATACATTGTAGACTCTATGAAAAACATATCCAGGCATGAGTTTAGTTTGTGGACACGTTTGACTCGCATAACTGTGGGATAATCTAGAGGGCGGCCATGTTTGATGTCCTCTGTGGTCACGGATGATGTTGAGTCACAGCATCATGTGTTCTTGGTGGCCGCTTTGTGAGTGTGGCTCCATCATGCCTCTGCCTCTGTGGTTAGCCAGTGTGTATGTGTGTGTGTGTGCCAGCATGTCTGTGTGTGTGTGTGTGTGTGTGCCAGCATGTCTGTGTGTGTGTGTGTGTGTGTGTGTGTGTGTGTGTGTGTGTGTGTGTGTGTGTGTGTGCCAGCATGTCTGTGTGTGTGTGCGAGGAGGAGTGTATTCTGTGGTTTTGAGAGGAGGTCCAGCAGGGATTGAGGGTTATGTTCGGTGCAGGGGGATGTTGGAGTCAAAGGAAAGGAGAAGCAGGCACAGAGTATTGACTTTCACTGTGTCTCACTTAAAGTGTAAGTGTGTTTGTCAGTGAAATCTGATGGGCCCATCAGCTGTCTGTGACGCGCCTGTCAAGGGGTGTGTGCGTGTCTGAAAGCAAGAAAGTTGAAAGTGTAGAGGTGATGTCCAACACTACTTTTACAAAAATATTTAGTTTCCAATTTCTTTCACTGTCATTTCTTAGATTTTGAAATTTCTTAACTTTTTTTAAAACCATTTTTACATTTTTGTCTGCTGTTTAATCTAGACGCAATCATCACTACAATATAAACATTTTCACTGTAACAACTTAATAACATGTAATTATACAAATCATTAAAAAGCCTCTAAGCTGTGTGTGTGTGTGTGTGTGTGTGTGTGTGTGTGTGTGTGTGTGTGTGTGTGTGTGTGTGTGTGTGTGTGTGTGTGTGTGTGTGTGTGTGTGTGTGTGTGTGTGTGTGTGTGTGTGTGTGTGTGTGTGTGTGTGTGTGTGTGTGTGTGTGTGTGTGTGTGTGTGTGTGTGTGTGTGTGTGTGTGTGTGTGTCCAGTTCTCTGCTGCTTCTCGTGTCTTGGCTTTGTAAAATAATCCGTCTGTAGTTCTGCTGTTTATTTATGCTCAATGTCTCCTAAGTATGGATGTGGACATGAATAAATGATATAAATGTGTCTGTCTGTCCTTCTGTCTGTGTGTCTGTCCCTTGGGGCAGCTCAGACTAAACAAACAGCTGTGTTTATGAAGCAGAGAAGAGCCACAAGGGTCTTCTGTTTAGTGGTCCATTTCAACACACACACATACACATATGCTCACAGGCACACACAAACGTACACCCTCCCGAATGCCCTGCGCTCCTCATCTTTTACCTGCCCTGCTCTGCTGGTTTTTTTTGCCCCCTTGTGCTTTCTGCCCTGCTCTCTCTCTCTCTCTCTCTCTCTCTTTTCTCTGCTCCCTCTGCTCAGCGTAATGCTCGCTCTCAGACCGAGAGGAATGCCACTCCGTGTGACCTCTCACCTACAACAAGGAGGGGTGCTGGTTTAGACAAGGGAGCGAGGGGGCAGCTGCAGTCATGTGCCCAGGCCTGGAAGGAAACACACACACACACACACACACACACACACACACACACATACACACATACACACATACACACATACACACACACACACACACACACACAGCCAGGTTGTTAGCAAAAATGCACACAGTCTAAGTATAGCATAGTTTTGTTGGCACTCATGCAGTCCTAGATGTGCTGCTTCTCTTGCCTCTCGTTATGACTGTCTGAGAAAGGCTAGGATGCTACACTTTGGTCTCTGAGTGTGTGTATATATATATATATATATATATATATATATATATATATATATATTGTGTGTGTGAACGTGTGAGTGGAGTGCAGCCTCATACAAAGGCATTATTGTTCGTGTGAGGGGGCCTGAGGGGAGGCGGGCAGTCTGATTGGTTAAGACTATTGTGTCTCACTTTGCCCATTCTCCCTGTCACAGTGGATGTCATAAAGTGGCTCTCTAACTCTCTCTCTCGTAAGGTGGGATCATCTGAGGACTTTAGATTCAGAGAAATTGTTACTTAACTGCAGACTGAGGAGGCATGCTTCATGGCCGTCTGTTAGCCGTTTGTAAGCATGGCATGATGTTGTAGTTCTTTAAACAATAGTTATTTTCATTATCAATCAATTATTCACTCTAAAAGTTTTCACAAAACAGGACAAATCATCTTCAAAATCCTTTTTGTCCAAACAACAGTCATTTAATTGGGATTTGTTATCAATCATCAACCATTTCAAGTTTTTAAAGCTTAAAACGGAGCAGGTTTTTATTACTGCGGTCTATTAAAGCTCTATCAATTTCATTTTGTATAATTCAAATTGATTAATGGATTCGTTTAAGCAGCACATCCGGTGTGTTTTCTTCACCTCCCCTTTATAAAGAAACCAAGTAATTTTGACGTTTACATTTTTATAGGTAATATTTTGTTGTGTGTTGCCCCAGTAACTAGACAATGATGCATTGGAGTGCGTTATTCTTGCATAAATAATCAGTGAGCGAGGCTTCGCTGTGACAGACTTCTGTTTGCCAGAGAGGAAGTGTTTCATCTCAGCAGAGCTTCGGTTTTGAATTACCCATCATTCCACACAGGAAGCCATCCCTTAGGATTTAGAGCAGCTGATTGGCTGTTAATTGTTTCCTGTTGTACAGAAGTGGTACGATGTGGGTCATATGGTGCACAGAGCGCTGTAAACAACACGTTCCTTTGGTTTTGTGCTGGCTGTTGTGCATGTGTATGTAGGTGTGTGTATTTACTTGCCTCAGTCAATGCATTGATTAAGCATCACACTTGTTTTTGTGCTTTTCCATAGAAAACGAGACAGTGTGTGTGTGTGGCCAATCGGTACACTTGTGTATATTTTCTTTGTGCTGAACATGTGCGCAGACCGAAACGCTGTCACTGGAGGTTCGGCTACTTTCATGAAAGGAACCATTAGTACATAATCACTGTAATAATCACTATGAAAAAACTCTCCTAATGCCGTTCTTAGCGCTATTCATAAGCAGGACCCACATGTTTCTGCTCCCGTACCATTAATGCTAATAGCGGGGATTAGATGTATACTTTGTGTAGCATGTAAATGTGTCTGTCATTACTGAGCAAGTGAAAACCTCCAATTGCACCCTAATAACATGCTTCGGTTCAGCCAATCACAGGCTTTTGTTCAGATTGAGTCATCTAAGTCTGAGCGTGTCTGAAGAGATTGTCACAAGGAGACTCTTGGGTGTTTCGCTGCTATCTTTAGTAGCACTCCAATCTGAAGGATTACTGCTGTGGACGTAGGAGGGAACACTTTGCTTTAGACCGACTGCTGTGCTTTAAATTTGGCCTCTGCCTGACAGCTAGATTAAAGAACAGATGTATCACAGATTGAATGTTTGATGATGCCCAGCAGGAAGGGTCCGTAACAGCCTGTAGGAAAGAAAAAGGTGCAGAAAAAAGGGCAGTTTTCGGCTCGGATAATCAAGCCCTTTTTTTGTTGAATTGTAGCTGCAGGCTGAACACATAGTTGTGGAATTGCAGCATTAGTCTGAGGGGAAACGTGAATGGAGCCCAAATCCCAAACTTTCCCAGCCAACTTTCCCAGAAGATGCTTAGGCTGGCACCACGATCTGAGATGGGGAAGCATTGGCTGAGGTGAAACACAACCCGCTGAGTGAAACAAAACCGCACACACACACACACACACACAATTTTAGGCAGTGGGCCTGATCCCAGTGATCCACAAACTGTCCCACCTTTACACCCCCTCATCTTTCCTCCCCCTTCTCCCTCTTTTCTCTCCCCTGCTGTGGGTCTCCTCAGGCGCATGAATGGAAGTCTTTATTCCCGGGAGAACTGGTGGGAAGAACGAGAGAACGAGAAACAGGGATGAGGGAGGGGGGTGGCAGGGAGGGAGGGAGTGAGGCAGGGGGGGGGAGGTCTGTGAGAGTGGCCACAAGATCAACACAGTGCCTCTTTTCTCCTCCATCGCTTTTCCCTCCTTTTTCTCTGAATCCCCCCCTACCTCCCTCCCTCCCTCTCCTTCTAACCCGTTTTAAGTGCTGTGGACACAAAGCCGTGTTAGTATTCATGGTGTTTGTTTGCAGAGGAGGTGTGTGTGTGTGTGTGTGTGTGTGTGTGTGTGTGTGTGTGTGTGTGTGTGTGTGTGTGTGTGTGTGTGTGTGTGTGTGTGTGTGTGTGTGTGTGTGTGTGTGTGTGTGTGTGTGTGTGTGTGTGTGTGTGTGTGTGTGTGTGTGTGTGTGTGTGTGTGTGTGTGTGTGTGTGTGTGTGTGTGTGTGTGTGTGTGTGTGTGTGTGTGTGTGTGTGTGTGTGTGTGTGTGTGTGTGTGTGGAGAGCTGTCAGAAACACAGATCACAGTGAAGCGGCGCTCTGAATGAAGCTGGAGAGGTGGGGGGGGGGGGTAGTTCCCACAGGGGGGAGAATGGTCAGCTACAGAAAAGAGAAAAGAAGAAGAAAAGGAGGGATGTGATAAGGAGGGGGGGGGCAGTGCACGAGGCCACAGGGGCAGAGGGAGACAGCGTGATGTCAAAGCCAAGGCGAGTGTGTGTGTGACAACTAGAGGTAGAAGAAGTACTCAGATATTGTACTTAAGTAAAAGTAGAAGTACCAGAGTGTAGGAATAAAAGTCCTGCATTCAAAAGGTTACTCAAGGAAAAGAACAAAAAGTATTGGCATCTAAATATACTCAAAAATATATATTATATGTTGTCATTATAATCATTGATGTGTTTATCAAGCTCATAAAGGTGGAACACATTGGATTTATTTTATTTACTTCTGGGTAGCATGTGAATTGAATCCAGGTGTAAATAAAGTCTTATTTAAGTGTTGATCATATTGTCTATCATTAATCTGTATATGCTAAGTAACTAAAGGTACTACGAAAAAGTAACAGTAAGTACTTAAGTACAGTACTTGAGTAAATGTACTCAGTCACTTTACACCACTTGTGACAAGGAGAGGGAGAGAGAGGATCTTATCATCATAAGGTTTTGGAGGGAAATAGTTGGTAACGGGTCAGGCAACTCTGTTCTTGTTTTTTTGCTGGTCCTCTTCCCTCCCTCTTTCCGCCGCTCTCATTCTTTCAGTAACCCCCCCCCGCCCCCCTTCCTCCCAATTTCTCCCTCTCTCTCCCCCAGTCTCTCTGTGCCTCTCTCTCTCTCTCTTTCTCTTTGTGTGTCTGTCTGGACAGCTGCCCAGTTCCATACACAGGGAAAAATGAAACACTCTAACCACCGGGCGTGCAGCCAAATAAAAGGCTGCGAAAAACTATTTGAAGGGCAGTGTGTGTGTGTGTGTGTGTGTGTGTGTGTGTGTGTGTGTGTGTGTGTGTGTGTGTGTGTGTGTGTGTGTGTGTGTGTGTGTGTGTGTGTGTGTGTGTGTGTGTGTGTGTGTGTGTGTGTGTGTGTGTGTGTGTGTGTGTGTGTGTGTGTGTGTGTGTGTGTGTGTGTGTGTGTGTGTGTGTGTGTGTGTGTGTGGTTTGTGTGTGTGTGTGTGTGTGTTTGTGCTGCTGTATATGTGTGCTGGGATGTGAGATTTTTGGGTGTGCCTGTTTAGGGTGTTCTTTCCCAGTATAATTGTGTGTGTGTGTGTGTGTGTGTGTGAGAAGTTCCACTGACTTTCAGTTTTTTCAACGGTGGTAAAGGAGAGGCTGCAGGAGAGGAAAGGACATGAGTGGCCGTTGCTCCCCTCACGTCAAACTAAAGGAGAGGGTAGTTTAACTTTCCATATCCAGATTAACAGCCTGCTAAATTCGAACATCACTTTAGACACACGTGAATTCATCTGTAAATATGCTAACTCATCTGCAAAGTGCCTTTCAGTTGGTTGATCGCTGCACTTAGTCACATATTATCCATGAGCTCCTCCGCTGCGCTCTGACCTTATCTGATGGTTACATCACCAGAGGAAAGGAATGTGCCGCTCCGTATCTGCCTGCATTCGGCTGTCGAGAGCCTTTGTGTGGCTGACTGAGACCAGTTCATGTTGTTACAGTGCTGACCCAGAGGAAGACATCCTAGAAATGTTTGTTGACCTAGCTGTGGAGTTCGACCCTTAACCCCCAAACACAGCTCTGAGCGCCTCGAGGGAGGGAGAGCGCATCAAATGGGTTCAGGACTAAACATGGCTTGGGTTTGGTGTGCTGGCCTTTCTCCTTATCTAAATCTGATCAGAGGGGACTTGTAGAAGAAGGGCAGTGTGGAAAAGGTTGAAGCCTCACAGCTCTTGTGCTTGTGTGCTGCTCCAGGGTCAGAGTCCATGCTTTTCCTGGTGCTCTGACCGCTGCCCCCTGCTGCAGGTCAGCAGTAGCACAGTCCCCCTTCACACAGCAGCACATGACAAGAGCAGGGCACTGTATGTACAACAGGGAGATATCTGAATTAACCTGCCAAGTACAGCCATGTGGCTCTGTGGCATTGGTGCAACCGTGCAAAGACTTAACGTTTTATAATACAGGACAACACCTCTAATACATTGCAATAGAGAGAAGCCCATTCAAATGTTGCATAATTATCATTTGAGAACCTGTGGAATTGTTTGAGTGACTAAGGTTGACCTGCAGAAAGCAAGGATAGTAAGAAGTTCTTTTCGCAGTTTTTATATCAGCTTGTGTGAATGTAAGACAGTGATTCTATTTTTCCTTGAAATGCTTCAAGGCGGAGAGGGGTGGTAGAAGGGCGGAAACTAAGAACAAAAAGCTGAACTTATGCCAATAACCCAACCACAACCAGAAGGCTGGGGGGGCTCCCTATTTCTGTGTGTGTGCTCTCCTATCTCTAGTCGGAAAGCTATCCATGCCTCCTCTCTTTATTATCTCTCAGTGGTGGTTATGTGGTTAGTTTTATGTGTGTACATGTGTTTGTCTGTGTGTCTCCCTGTCTGTCTCTTTTTCCGTACCCTCCTTTAACCTGAAACAGCAGGTATTCTGGGGCAGGTTAAATGAGAAAGCATGTGTGTCTCAGGTGTCTGTCATCTTATCCCTCTGTGGACGCACAGCAGCTCCTCTCCAGTGTCACTGTGCACACATACACGTTCATACTTATACACACACATACTGTACACGCATCTCATCTGAAGGGGCAGCACGTGTCTTTGGGAGATAATTGAGTGTGCACATAAACACGTGTTTTTTTCTGCCGTTGTTAATCATTTACAACGTTCAGTGTTTGAGAAGCAGTGTGTGTTTCGTTCTATGTGATGGGCATTCATGTGTGTTTTCTACACTTGTGAGTGTGGGCAGCTTGCATCTGACCAATACATAGCCAGTGAAGAAGAACAAAATGTAACCAAGTGATTTCTGATTGGACCTCAGAAAGAACAATGATAATAAGCGTGTTCATGAATTAGCACTTTGCGCTACTCCAGGACTTAATCAAGCCTTAGACATGTCTACATAACTGAATGCATGTGTGAGTGTGTGCCTGTGTGTGTGTGTGCTGAGAGGCAGGCCTGTGGTTAGGTTACATCTCCCTGCCGCGCAGCAGAACAGTGTCTTGTTGCGTCATACTGAGTCTGTTAATAACAGGCTAAACCACAAAGGCCATCCGCTGCTCTATTTCTCATCTTCCAGCAGTACACTGATTATGCAGCAGTGTTACATTAAACAGGGTTTTTTGTTCCAATACAGCTCAGTACAATACAGATTAATCTTTTACATTTTCAGTTTTATATGAAAAACATGTACACAGGGTACTGAGTGAATGTTGGCTGCCGATTTGTGGAGAAATGTATGTACATTTCCTAGAGTTTCAGAACATTTATTGTAATAGCAGTTCAGGGGTCGGTGTGTATAATGGTGTTAGTTACACTTGTAAACAGTACAGGAGAGTTACCATAATAAATAGGCTAGTAAATAATTCTGGGGAAATCAGGGACACGGCTGAGCTGGGCTTCTGTGTTTAATACTGTGTGCAGTCAGACACCCCCAACCCCACCCCAACCACCAGCTCTCACAGCATGCAACATCCTTGCCACAGGAATTTAATTGCTCTGTAAACAAGCCTTTTGTTTTGTTGCACACTGTTTGCTCCTGCACACAAGATGTATTAAAGCTTCAGTCCTGCCGTGAAAAGACAACGGTGTCACATCAGAGCACAACAAATCACTGAGTTGATATGTGTTGACAAAAAGAAACCAAATGCAGACCTGGATGCTTTGTGACGTTATGTATTATCTCGGTGAAGATGTTATGAAAAGACGTCCTAGTTCCATGATCAAGCTATATAATGCAGTTTCTATAATATAACCAATGTTTCCTTTTTCTGTCGTCCACAGACTTACGAGCGGCAGTTCAGAATGCCTGAGCAGCGAGAGGGAGGCCTGCTGCAACTGCTGGGAGATCACACTCCGCCCAAACACCAGCTTCGCGGCTCCCTCCCCCCTGCACACGCACTCTCACACACACAGCTAACACAGCACATCCTCACGCAACAATTCCAACATGCACATCAGCACCAAATCAATCCGGACTGGATCGCGTCTACAGCACCTTCTGCATCCCCGGCCAACCCTGCAGACTCTGAGCCAGCAGGAGCCAGCAGGAGCTCTCTGCTCGATCCAACTCAAGCTTTCTCACGAACAGCGACACAAAGCCCCTCGCCTCAGAGATCACTGACTCCAGACCTGCAGTTGCCAGTGGTTACAGATGCCAGTATTCTCAACCTGACCTCTCTCAGCAGGTACGATTTGTTGTCCTGTGTGCTAGATGTTATTGATGTTATTACTAGCCAAACATTTGCTTTAGTAATGAACATTTAGGTAACCCTTTGTAATAACATCATAAAGGAGTAAATTCAACTTTCAGTTAGATATATTTGCTATGCTTATGTTTGATATACTATATTGAGTGTTTTTGAATGATTACCAAATGATTTGTAAACCTTTCATAAATCATTTACAAAGATAGATGGAGTAGATATTTGTTACACGCTTAATAATTGGTTTGTAAAAACATTGTATAACATATGTTTATATGCCTTGTTAAATGATGAATAAACACTTTGCAAAGCATCTTTAAACATAATTTATATTGTATATACTTTGTCAATAATGTATTATTCGTTTCTGATCCATCTGTATAATGTTTATGTATGTTTTACAAATGATTTATTTAAGGTTTACACGTCATTTGTTAATCATTAAAACATACATAGTATAATATATCAAATGTGTTAATGTATGCAGCGATAAAATGTTAATGAAATGCAAAACATCCTTTCTCCGTTTCACTTTGTCATACATTTTTTTTTCTGTATATACATCTCTCCAGGGGGAGGGGGTTGCAAGAGGTCAGTGAACATCTCTTTGGAAACATCAAGAGGAAGTACGGCAGGAAGGACTCCCAGAGGACGCTGGGTAATCCCCACGGTGCTGATACACCTTGGGGAAGACAACCTGAGAAAGGATCGGAGAGCCCGACTAATCCAGAGGAGAAGCAGAAGTACCGAGAGGAGACAGCTGAGCGGTTCCATGAAGAAAGAGAGGAGAGGAGAAAAGAGGAAAGAGAACGAACGGTCACTGGGAGGAGAGGAGATGAAGAAGACAGAGGGATGCCCATGCTGACAGAGGAAGGGAAAGGGAGGAAGAGGCGGAGGAGGCCTTCTTTTGACGAGTCATTTTCTGTAGAGCAGCAATTACATCAGCGGCAGGACTCTGACACCACCGAGAAGCAGCAGCCGGGGCCCACAGAACCCAAAGTAGCACATAAGATGGAGACTCATAAAAATGATTCTCGACTCACAAGTCACACTGATGTCAGTAGAGAGAGGGTAGAAAAAGCAGAGAGGCCGGATAAAGGTGATAAAAGAGAAAAAGGAGACAGGGCTGAAAGAGGAGAGGCAGTTATAAGCGGATCTGATCCAGAGTCAGCTTTGATTGCAAATAAAATGAAGAAGAACTCTGTGGGTCGTCCTAGGATCAGCACAGACACCCTTAAACACAGAGAGCCTGCTCACAATCACATCATCAAACCCAATCTGAACACCCACCCCAGGCTCCCTAGCCCACACCCCAACCCCAGCCCCAGGAGCAGTATCAGCCCAAGCCTGAGCCCCCATCCTAGGGCCAGCATGAGCCCCAGCCCCCATCCCAGGGCCAGCATGAGCCCCAGCCTCAGCCCCCGACCCAGGCCGGGCCTCAGCCCCAGCCCCAGCCACAGCACCAGCTCCACAGCCAGCTCCAGACCCTCCAAGACCAAGGACAGGTGGTCCTACCTGAAAGCTAAAAGCCATGCCAGCCTCACTTCCCCCCATAGAGACAACCGGGGTAGCCCCTCCACCTTGGCCGACCCACCCTCCGCCTTCCCCATCACCCCCTCTGCCTTTCCCATCACCCCTTCCAGCCCCCTCTACACCAACACCGACAGCCTGACCGTCCACACCCCCATCAAAAGGAAACGAGGACGCCCTAAGAAGCAGCCCCTCCTGACGGTGGAAACCATCCATGAGGGGACCTCCACATCCCCCCCGAGTCCACTGGCACAGGAAGCAGCTGCTGGGCTAAACCGTAGGAGGAAGACACACACACTAAACACACTAGTGCAAATGACGTCCGCAACCACCAGCGCCAACTCGAGTAGTCTGAAACTAAAGCGTGGCAGGGTCCCCTCCAGGCCGGTGAATAAGATGAAGCTTGGGAAAATGCAGAGCATCCTGAATGAGATCCTTTCAGGCTCCAGTCAGAACGGCGCCCTGGCTCTGAAATCATCTTCTGCCCCCGTTACCTCAGCTATGAGTGCCATGGCCTCCACTATTGAGGCTAGGCTGGGGAAACAGATAAACGTCAGCAAGAGAGGAACCATCTACATTGGAAAGAAGAGGGGGCGGAAACCAAGAGCAGAAACCCAAGCCTCCAACCCTCTAAAAACCCCCCTGTTTGCCTCCACTCACAGTCTCTATGAGAGCCCTGTAGTGCCTTCTGCCACCTTGTCTCCCTGCTCCAGCGCTACTTCCATGAGAACCAGCCATTCTGATGCCACTATGCCCAGTTTGCAGCCCATCTTAGCCCTGCCCTCCAAGCCACCAGGCAGAAGCTTCCTCTCCGGGGGATGGAAATTGTCTCCTCCACGACTTCTGGCAAACTCCCCGTCCCACCTGTCAGAGGGGGCATCAGTGAAGGAGGTGACCCTGTCCCCCATCAGCGAGTCCCACAGTGAGGAGACTATACCAAGCGACAGTGGGATCGGCACGGACAACAACAGCACCTCCGATCAAACTGAGAAGGGGCCCGCCTCTCGACGCAGGTGCAGTAAACTGCTTCTTGATTTATGTGTTTGGGCTGTTTTATATTTCACAGACAGACATTTTTACGATATTTTATGTTTAATATTTTTACAGGTACTCATTCGATCTGTGTGGGTTTGAGGCTGCGGAGGCTGCTGCCCTGGAAGCGTCCAACAGGAGCAGCAAAGCACGCTGTGAACGGCAAGGTACTGCTGTTGACAACTTCCTGTCACAGCAGGAAAAGAAACAAAAACATAATCGGCGGAAGAGGAAGTGCCTACAGAGCCGGGATCATCTTCACTTTCTCTCTGAACTGGAGGAGGTTAGTTGATTGATATTGATCCATCCCTGTTATGTGTGCCTTTTTATTTGGTGTATTTCTCTGAATGTGTCTAAATGTTTTCTCTCTGAAGGTTGTGGTGAAGCTCCAGCAGCTACGAGTGTCTCACAGACGATACACCTGCTACCCCCAGCACACATACCCCTCTATATTCCGCCTCAACTTCCATCATTACTACCCTTATTCCTACGACTCCTACCCCTGCGACTCCAGCTCGTACCTCCGCAGGAGTGCTGATCTGAAGGCGAAGAGGAGACGCGGCCGTCCAGCCAAAGCCAGCGAGCCAATCACATCGAAGCTGCCTTTTGTTCCAGGATATGGTTATCCACTGGCAGGGGGAAATTACTATGCAGCACCATATGCGATGCCTTACGCGCCTCCTCTGAGTCTGGGCTACTTTCCCCCTGCTACGCCATTTTACCTGCCCCACCACTCGATGGGACCTGCACCTCCATCTCCCTTCATGAGGCCGGCGGTGCCCCCTCCAAAGGCTTTCCACACCAGTGGACACTCTAAACTCCAGCCGGGGGCCAAGCTTCGCGGTCCCAGCGGCCCACTCCAGGGACCCTCTGTAAGAGCAGAGGGCCTGGGGTCCCTGGTTAGTGGCAATGCAGGGGGTCTTGCAGGGGTTCGCCTCCATAAGAGGAAGCACAAGCACAAACATAAGCACAAGGACGAACCCCTCCTGTCCCTGCGAGACCGGCAAGAGTTGGGTGGGCTCTTCAGCGGAGCTAAGACCAATGCACGTCTCAGCATGCTGAGTGACAGGAGGGACCTGGCCAATCAGGGCTCTTCTAAGCATCTGGAGAAGCAGAGGGGCAGCGGTAGAGGCCCAAGCCTGGGATCCAGCTTAGGGATGTTTGAGTCGGACCAGCTGTCCACACACTCTCTCGCTGACAGCCAGTTCCACTCCCGTCAGACACGGCAGCCAATAAACAGCTTCATGAGCAGCTACAGTAGCCAATCGCAGCGGTCGGAGTCAGCTTCTGACCTGTTTCTGGGGTCACGGGAGGACGAGTGCGGAGGGAGGAGCAGGAAGACGAGGCTCAGTGTGTTTGGAGATCAGGGCTTACTGTCGTTCCAAACGGCCCGGCAGGAGCCCGGACAGATGAACCACTGCTCCAGTCCCGCCATCCCTGGTAAGAACCACTAACATTAGGATTACCTGTTCATTTTCAAACTACACTTTGTATTTATAAAGGAGTGCACTGTCCTTTTTGCCATGACCAGAAAGCATTACAGCAGGAATGAATTTCAGCAGCATGGGGAAATGTATTGCCTACTTTGATGATGTGTTGGAGGTTTGAGGTTAGCCCAATCTGCAATAACAGCCTGTTGATTGCTTGTCTTTATCGAGCCAGTTCACTTACCGGCAGACTTCCTGTTGCTACGTCAAAATAAAAGCATTTTCTAGGTTCACCTGTGGAAAGCTTTTGATATAAAGCATCAGCGGGGAGTGTTGTCTGCTGACATTACCAGTAGCTTCACACAGCAATGGACATCATAACAGAACTGCTTGCAAGGGAAAGGAGGGCAGATCATCATTTTAATAGTGAAACAGAATTACAGCTGAAGTGTCTTCTATTGTACACAGCAAATAAAGCTTAACATAGATAGTGTTTTATAAATGTCACATGTATGACCACAGATGTATTAGCCAGTGAGTTTAACACGATGTTGACATAGCTTAGACAAGCATTGCAGCGTGCTTATCCGGTGCTCCTAGCAGTTAAGGATGCTGTATGTGTACACTGTACAGCAAAGCAAATATGTGCTTTAATATGTTGCACTTTGCTGTTAAAGGGAAGTTGTGAATCATCTTAAACTTTGAAGATTGAGAAGTACAAACAAAGCTGAATCAGGTGAATAATTGGTGTCCAATAATGATAACATAAGTGATAACCTGATTGTTATTGGCATGTGAAGAGACTTAATCACATATTTAGTCAAAGTTGAATGTACATGGCACAACCCTTGTGAATTTGAATCCTATACATGAATGTACAGCATTATCAGGACTCAAAGCGTACAAAGAGGTAGGGTAGCCCCAAATTCTCACCTCCAAGCTAATGTGTATGTTGGTACATTCTGTATTCTGTTGTCTTTGAGCACATCTGGCTGGGGATAGAGAGAACGTAATGCATGGATGGAGACGACTATAATTCACCAATCTCTCCTTCCTCCCCTCCCCTCCCTCCCTCTCTCCCTCCCTCCCTCCCTCCTCTCCTGCCAATGCCTCTGCCAGAGATATATTATTCACACAGTGTGATTTATTTTCTACAGACATGCCGTAAAAGGCCCTTGCCTGTGTTAAAAGAGCTGGCTGGCAGCCAGGGGTTTAATGACTGGGGCCTCGTCCAGTGGTGGGGAGGAGAAGCCAGGGGCTCAGTTAGAATACAGCCCCCCCCCCCCCACCCCAAGGGATCTAGGACGGATGACTCATATACACACTCCCCCCCCCCCCCCCCCCCTGCACGTTATCCTTCTAGTGTTGTTATGCCTCTTCTACTTCCATGTCCTTCTTCCTTTCCCCTTGTGCTGCTGCTGCAGTTCTTGCCCTCGCTCTCCTCCTTTGCCTCTCTCCCTCAATCCCAGCATCCATCCTCTGACTTCCCCTGTGTTCCTCTTCCTCCCCCTCCCCCTTCTATCTCTCCCTTCCCCTCTTCCCTTTCTCTTTCTGCTTTCCCCCTTCTCTCCCCTCCCCCTCGTTCCCCCATTACCCTCTCTTTTCCCCATTCTCCCTGCCCCGCCTCACTTCACAGCCTTAGCCCAATTAAAACACAGGCGCGTGTGTGTATACGCATGCATGCCATACAAACCATGCATGCACACATGTACACATGGACCCACTCTGATACACACACATATTCACACAGTCAGACAGGTCCCCATCCACAAGCTGACACAGATGCAACATTTATATTACTGTCTGAGAATGCAGCTATGGTTAGGCTACGGGTTTTAAATGATTCCCCAGTAGAACTTGTTAGTAGTGATTATATTTTGTATGCATGTGGGTTTTTGTCACTAATCAGCCGGTCTTACTGCAGCTGACAGCAATCTCTCACTTGCATATTTGCATAAAAGCAGGTCATCTTCTACTGAATTAGTGAGAAAAAAAACCCTTGTGTCTCATGACTTGTTTAAAAATATGCATGTACTTCAGCCAGAGAAACACTTACAAAAAGATAAATATCTAGACTCACTTTATCTGGTCTGAAACCCGGCCTGTGAGCATGCATCCCTGTGTAGTAGGGACTTCCTGCTCCACGGAGAAACAGGTCCTCAGTGCTATACGGCCCCTCACACTGCTGAAGGTCACTGGTTTTATGTTCCGTGTATGCAGCTCATAAATTTCTGCTACTTTGTAGTGTGTGTGTGTGTGTGTGAGAGAGAGCTGAGAGTGTGCACACTTCTGTGTAGCTCATAAACCACTGCTACTTAGTGCTTTCTGCATTAGACTAATTTCACTGTCTGCCTTGAATTCTTGAGCAACAATAGAGTGAAATGTTCGGCTGAGTTTTAAATGGAGGGCGGTCAGGCGTCCTTTATCTTCCCTTACTCTTAGTTCATTAGCAAACACTTGACAGTGGAGCTATACACTCTTAAATTGTTTGTTTAATCCGCTGTTGCAACAAATTATGACTCAAAAGCAAATCATTACAACCCAAGATGCTATTTTAGGAAAGAAATAGTAATGTTCTCAATGTGTTTTCCATCCATTTTAACTTTACCCTGCAGTGTTTTGGCTTTACCCCGGTTTATTGCCATCGTCATCATTAGTTCGAGCACTGCCGAATCCTGCTACATTTCATAAGCATGATTCTGGAGGGAAAGCAGAGAGGAGATGGTTAGGGAATCCAGGAATGGGAGTTGAAGCTCAATAAAAAAAGAGACCAAGCGGACCAAGCGTGTTGTGTGCACACTGCTTGGGGACTGGTGGCTGATTGTGCTTTTCCTCCATTTTGGCTGTGGCTCAGTCTGAGCCCTGGGAACATTGCCCAGGCAGAGAGGAGGAGGAGGAGGAGGAGTGGGGGGGGGGGGCTCAGACACGGGACAGAGATGGGAAACAAAAAGAATGACAGAGATGGACCAAGACCAGGAAGCGGTTTCTGAAATAGAGACGGAAATGAAATGGTGCACTGTTACCAGTTTAATTGAAAATTAGAGAGTAGCATATTGCCGCCTGTGAAGAGTAGAGTGGAAAAGAGAAAGAGAGTGATGGGGAAAGGGGAAAGAGACAGGATAGAACAGCGTGTAAAGGGCATTCTGCCCAGTTCACCAGTGTGAAGGAAACAATATGGCTCCAGTTTCTTCTGCTCAGCCATTCTGAACTGCTGATGGTTATTTGTGCATGTTGGGCATGTGCGTGTTTGCCCATGTGTGTATTTGTGTCTTTCTGAGTCGGTGCATGTGGATAAATGTGGCAATATGTGTGTTTGTGTGTGTGTTTGGCTTTTTGGCAGCCTCTGCTCCAGATGCACAGGGTTGTTATTGTGTAGCGACATTTAAAATGGTTGAAGGAGACATTTCTGTGGGTTTCCTGCTCGCAGAATGGGATCTCCTCCTCTCCCCTCTCCTCGCTGCTCTCTAGGAGACAATTACAGGATAGGATCTGCTCTCCTGGCTCAGCTGGGCTTTGAAAGGCTTACATGAATATGTCAAAATTAGCAGGAAGCTCTCGAAGCAAAAAAAACACATTCTCACCATGAGCTCAATTGGCAAGATGTATTTCCTGGCCTTTCCAATGCTCCTCGTTTTGACTGACATGCATGAAAAACTCAGTTCTCTTTATTTACTTGTTTGCTCTGCTATTTATTTACCTTGTGATGTCTCACCTCACTCGTGCTCTCTCTCTTCACACAGATGTTCCTGGTAAGCGAAGGTATAAGCGGCGCGAGGTGGAGCAGATCCAGAAGGACGTGAGGAGGATGCACTCTTTGAACTTTGAGCATGTGCAGAAGATCCTCCGTGCTAAGCGCCTGCAGCGACAAGCCAAAACAGGAAACAATGTCGTCAAAAGACGGCCAGGGCGGCCCCGTAAACAACCCATAGAGGAATGTGAGCCGCCTAACAGGAGGGTGGAAGCACGGGCTGATGTTCGGGTTTCGGACATGTTTGCCGTGAGGAAAGGGGATGGCAGGACTCTGGGGATGCCTGTCCTGGAGAGGTGCGATGACCTACCAGGTAGGCACAGCCTCAGGCCGAGCTTGACCCCCGAGCCTCTGGAGTTCTCAAATCACGATTCCATCTCAGCAACAATCGAGACCGTGGTGCATCAGGCGCGGTCCGTGCTTCCTCTGGCCAAAGGGGGGAAGCGCAGAGGCCGGCCCCACAGCAGGGACGAGTTATGGGCTCCTTCCAATCATTAGACCCGCAGGAGAGAGCCACTCTGTATCCGAGCGGAGCGCAGTTGTTGCCGTCGGTGCTGTTTGAGATGCAGCGCCCTTACTTCTGGGACTCCTTGGTGCACTTTGACTTGAGGACTGCAGTGGGTCAGTGGCAGAGCAGGAGGAGGGAACACTTCCAGTACAATCCCTCTGCTTGCTAAACCCAACCAGAGATGAGCCTTTCAAGGATTCATTGGACCTTCATTTACAATGGCACTATATGGTACTATTTGATACTGAATCTGATGCTATGAAAGTGTGTGGTACTCATGATAGTGTAGGATATTATGTGATTCTTTATGTATCTGATACAGTGATGTGTATGGTACTTTATGATACTGTATCTGAATGTGGCTTTAGCCATATATTTACCAGCAAAGGGGAGGGGGAATGGTTAATATAAAACTGTGCAGCTCTGCTTATTTTTGCCTTTCTGAGGAAGCTTGTCAAAGACATGTGGGATAAAACAGCAGTAATGAAGCCACCTTACCCTATTACTTACTCCCACCCTCATCTGTACCTCCCTGGTTTTCCCGTTCTGTCTGAGGAGTAACCGATACTTGCTGGCGGCTCCTCACCCCTTGTCCCCCTCCCCGCTCAACACTCACCCCAACTCTTTAGCCCTCCCTGGTGCCTGCCAATCAACTTCATGTCCTTTTGTCCTCTCATCTACTCCCAATCATGTTTAACATCTCCTATTGCTTGTGCTCCCTCAACCTACCCCCTGTCTCATTTAATTCTCTGCTCAATCCTGTCCTGCGCAGTGACATACAGTAAAGGCAATAGGGTGGATGAGACTGTCCCAGACTGTACATAGAAACAAAGTCCACTGTTGCCTGCCTTGTACAATGAGGAACCAGCTCATAGACATGTACTGGCATACAGTATATCAAATAGTATTGTTGTACCATAGACAATGAAAGTTCTGTATTGTTTTATAACCAAAAACAGACATGGGTGCGACTCAAGACAAGTTTGTTTTCAGACAGAAAGAAACACCTATATTCATTCATACACTCATTATTGTGTTTATATCCAGGGGGCATTGCATACAGGAGGAATATCAGGTGTGTTTTTGGTAAACCGTCAAATTGGTTTATTGCACTATGAAAAACCATACTCTTGCATCAATCAAATGCAGCACTTACATGCTTGTTCCAGCCTTATGTTTTGGCCTTCGATGGTGTGGATATCCATTCCAGAGAACATGCATTATTTTAATCAATTTGTATATGCAGGCTACGCAGCCAAAAGCGTCAAACCGCAGCCCAGATCTGAATCCTGATTGGACCGTTCAGATGAAGAGGGCTCACAGTCAGTGTTTTGAAAAGCTAATCCCAGTCTTTCTACTTTACATGATTTTTAATCCATATCCTTGGAAATATTTTTTTGAAAGTAAATCCAGTATTTAGATTTAGAAACCAAAGTCTCAGTATTCAGTGTAAGGATGTATTATTTAAAATAATCTAAATCAGAGTTTGACAAACCATGTTGGCACCAATGTAAAGCATTCCTATGTGCACTCTAGAATGTAGCCATCTTGGATTTTTGTGTCAATATGTCAAGCCTTTGGTAAACTCTATCTACAGTATGTGTGACTTTGGGTAGTGGTTGGTATTTTCTCAAATATGTATTTCAGAAAAAAAAAGCAATGGATCCGTGTTTCTTTGGCAACTTTGTTAGTTTTGTTTCAGGAGATTCTGATTTCTTTGGGTTGGGTGGGGTTCTCAGTGGCAGCAGTTCAACTTGTGCCTTATTGTTTCTTTCTCTCACCAATTATATTTGACCTGATAAATATCAAGCAGCAAAGAGTGGCCCAGAAATTGTCCCAAAATATTCATGATTGTGCATTTGACGCATGTGTCTTAGTCATTTCAACCCTGACTCTGCCTGTGTCCCTTCACAGCTTCCATAGTCAGCATCCTCTGTCGCAGGGCACTTAGCCTGTCTAGTTTTCTGACCCATGTCATCATAACAGAACTAGAAGGGCTGGACTGATGAATACAACGTGATATAACTGTATTGAAACATATTGTGTACTGGCCTACATTGTGCTGTGAAGCAGAGAGTGCCACTGTATGTGTTTCTATCCAGAGATATTGATTGTACTCAATGTCCCCAATATAATTGATGCTCATCTGCTCTGCCCAGTATTTAACCAGTTATTCACATCATGTAACCGGTTACGTCCTTGGCAAAGGAGGAACAGAGGACGTTGTCATGGAAACCACGTTCTCCTACATTGTTGTTTGCTATGCATCAGGCCATGCCTGGCGATGACCTTAAAAGGAATTTCTGTTCTGGGTCCACCCTTCGACAAAGAGAAATAAGTGGTCTTATTTACTGAATTAAATGAATTCATGTAACAAGAATTGTGAATAATACCAGTAATAATTTGTAATAAGTTGTGCAGAAAGTGACTATCATTTCCTGAAAACTATAGTTACTGCAGCTCTATGCAGTACAGCCTTAACCAGATGTAAAACTACAGTATTGAAGTGTTTGTTGTAAATAGTGTTAGTATGTCCATCCTGCATGGATACCGGTTGGCCTCGGCTATGCGGGGACTGTCTCCTAAAACCACAGTAGACCTTCTCTCTCTATATAGACTGCTCAAGACCCCCCCCAAAAAATACAAACAATTATAACCCTTACTGATTTTCCTATTCGACAAATTCTGCTGTACATTGACAGTCATCATTCCAGTCCGTTAAATTACACAGAATGCTGAAATGTCTTGCCTTATCACACCTCTACAAGTTCTCCGAAGATGAAAGCCCCCTCTATAGTTCACTCAACCAAAAATAGGAATCCCCGCTGATTCGCAGCTATTTTGCCCGCAGCCAGTTGGGGCATTGCAGTAGCATGAAGAGTAAGCAAGAGGGTTGTGTGTGGGGGGAGCTCTCAGAGGAAATAGCCAAAAATACACTCGTCCTAAAGTCAGTGTGCTTAACCTTGCTTTGCTTGACTTCTGGTGGGTCTGCAGTCTGTTGTGGTGAAGATGAGGTCTAGATGTGTGGTCCATGAGGTGTAGGGACTACACGCTCGGCAGCTTACTCCATACTGTGGTCAGTCAGCGCGGTTTCTGATGTAAGAGTTAAAGACCCCAGGTGTTGTCTGTCCTGTCTGTCTCTCCCACCAGCCAATGCTCCGGTGCCTTCTAACACTGACAAGTATTGTCCCAATCCAGAGCTTTCACTCTACACAGAGACTGCAGAGGGGATGTGGCTGTGAATAGGGTTCAAGGTCACTGTTGTTGTATTGTATTTAGCAGCCAATCTGGACCAGTGGCTCCAGGAGGCCCCTAAGCACTGATGTAAGGATCTTTCACCTTGTCTTTGGTGCTAGCATCAAGGGCATCGCAGCGTGTTAGACCTTACATCAGTGATTGGGGTGTACTTACTAAAGTCTACACTTAGCAGTTCAGTACAGCGACTACAATGGGATATAATGGCACCCACATTTTGGTCACCCCCCATTCCCTTTGTAGCATGCTGTGATGAGTGTCCTACACATGGAGTGAGGGGTCACGTGAGACAGAGCCTCATAAATGTACATGTAGTCATCCTCACAGCATATGTTACAGTTCTAAGCTATAATGTTGTTCGAAGCTGAAGTGCATATGAAGCATTGAGAAAACCAATAAATGTACTTCTTTAGAGCACAAAGCAAGCTCTTCTAACAGTGTGGGCATATTTTAGTTTGTATACATAGTGTATTTGAACCTTTTTCTAGAGTGGATTTCCTTTATTTGCATGCTCAACTTGATTGTATGCATACATATTTTAGACAAGCCGAAAGTTGAATTTCAATAGAATTTGGAGCAAGACTTGTACATTGTTTGATATGTTTCTTTTTGTAATGAATTTTTTAATTCATGAAGCATTTTTGTACATTGTATGAATATTAAAAACCGCAAATATTTGACATATAGAGTAAATACTAGATGCGCATGCATATGCATATATCCTTCACAGTATGTATGTGTAAATGTACACATATATTTTGTATTTGCATTTGCTGGCATACAGATATATGTCTTAAGCACATATATACATGCAACATATATGTATATCCATGTCCGCTGGCATGCTTTTGGTCATGTTTATCTTTCATGATCTTGTAGGGTTTTTTGTTTGTTTTCTTTCCTCAGAAAGAAAAGCTCATTCTTTTGCTACCCTTCTGTTGGCTGGCAGCGTTGAGCACTTATTAAGAAGAACTACAGTTGAAGTTGTTCATGTTATCCATTGTGTGAAATAATAAATGACTTTATTGACAGCTGATTGTGGCACATATGTTTTCTTTCTTGGTGCGATTGTATTGGATTAGATTATTATGATCACCTGAAAAACTGCTTTATCACATGCCGAGATAAGGCAGATAAAATGATGAGTGTGTGAGTGTGTGCAGCATGTAAATGTGTGCGTGGGAGCGAGATGAGGAGGGTTTGCTGCACTGTTAGTGCTGAACGTCAGCTGGTCTCAGTGAATGAGTACTACCCGACATGTGATTGCTCGTTGCGGTTAAAGGAATCCTCATTAGATAATGCTACAATTTCACTCAGTCAAACACACACGCTCACTCTTACTCGTGTACTCGTTCATTAGCCAAGCCTACATCTCTAAATCCTCCCTGCACTAGCCCATCAGTGTCTGCTCTAGGTGGGCTGGGCTGCAGGCTGCTCTGCTATTGGACAGAGCTGAGTGGGAAGTGCCTCTCTATTGGCTGCTGCCAACTAGTAAAATTCTCCTGTTACCATGGTTGCAGGGTGAGCTGCCCAAATGTGTCTCAGTGTATCTAGTGGTGCTGATGGAAATGTTGGCACCACCGGTGTTATGCTGAAAAAAAAATCCTCTGATGGAAGTCAGAGCTGCAGTGGGGCTGCACCCCAATCACTCTCTACTGATGCCTGTAAATGAGCCCACAAGCCCCCCCACTCCACATCCAGCACATGAGAGAGGATGAGATGGATCACCAGGGCTGTGATCACGATGAAACAGCACAGCAAAACACATCCTGCATGAAGGATGTACTGGATGTACCGGAGCTACACTTAAAATGGAAAAAACAGTATCATCAATCTGATGTGCAATGTGGATTTTATCACCCGGCTTAGTTTCCTACGAGACAGTGATGTCGTCTGCACAAGTTCCAGGTGCAAAGATTGCAAAGAAATATAAACAAGTCCATCACTAATGAGGTGAAAGGTGGTGATGAATTAGTAATGATTCAAAGATCCACAGCTAGACTGAAAAAAGGGAGCCTGTTAAGTAATACATGGGGGAATTCAGCCTTATAAGATGGAATCTAAAATATAAACAGCACATATATTTTAGAAAATGTTCACATGGCACATGGACATATAAAGATAATACAAGCATATTTCACAGCAGTTGGGGCTCCATGGTGGTCAAATTAAGTGAACAGAATTGTGTTTCTTATCTTTGCCCCACAAGTGTGAGAAATCTTCCAAAGCCTCTTAGCTCGATATTACTATTATGAGATATTATCTTCTATGACATCTTTGAAAGACATAAATATTACTGTACACTTATAAAAATGCACTTAAATAATAAATAGTTGCAGAATTGGATCAGTGTTATGATATGGTGTCTAGAGATGATGGGAATGTAGGGGTGGAGGATTGTTGTCAGAAGGTGTAGGAGGAGGACAGGGCTTATGAATTGTGGTGATCAGTAGGGAATGTAGGTTTACTGTTCCCGAACTGGGAAATGTTCCAAAAATGAAGCAGTATCTTCCTCCCAAACCTCTGTGGTTTAGCCTCTTATGGAATTAATGATTTAGGCTTGAGGGAACGTCCAATGCGTCGAAAAAACATGCAGAATCTGATCTGAGTTTACTCAAATGTTGACTGATGAAATTCTTTGCGTCTCCATACGTCACATCATATTTCCTGTTTGAAGATGCACTCAAACGCAGGCAAAGAGGGACATTTATGGCCAGCTGACCAGCAGAGTACAAAAATAAGAAAAGTGACACTGATTATTCTGCAACATTATCGAAGCAATTTCAACTCTTAACCAAAAAAACATAGGTCAAGATACATGTGATCATCAGTGACAACACTGACTTATTTCCATAAAAAGGTTAGAAGGGGGAAAAAAAGGAAAACAGTATGAAAGAAAGGCAACAATTAGCCCTCAATCAAGGTTAAAAGAGAACATATTTTGCTTCTTGCAACAATAAGAAAGACTTCCCAGGGGACATAGAAAGTGATTAATGTATTTTTGTTGACCATATTTTCCTTGACCTTGCAGTACTCTTTTTATAGATGAATGGCTATCCGGTTAATAACCCTTATTTTTAACATTTCTTTATTTTATGTTGTCATCAAGATATGTTATTTTGTTAACTATAGAAAATTACATGTCTTGTATTATTATGCCTACTTACATCTCTTTATGTTATCATCAGTAGATTAACTCTTGTTGTGTGTCTTGCCGTATCAAACGGATATTTTACCCACATAACTAGATTACATGCCAATAAAGCCTGTTGTATTGAATTATTTGTACTATTTGAGGCACTTCCAGAAATACACAGTCCACTAACAACAGATACAGGACAACTAACCAGGACGCCTGCTGTGTATCCAAGCATCCCTTCAATTTATCTCTGTTGGTGTTTTCAGAGGACGACTATTGCTTGTGTTTATGAAGATGGATAGAGCCGGAATATCTCAGCTCTCTCCCTCCTCTCTCCTTCTCCTCTGCACAGTGACAGCAGCGATGGGAGACACCATCTGGTGGTGAAATGTATCAGTGCGGCTCAAAACCCTCATGTCACATCCACAGGACAGAGAGCACCATCACTCACAGCAGTAAAAATGACAGCTACACAAATGTAGGTTTCCAGTTTGAAATGAAAATAAAAAATACATGTTTTTATAGATTTCAATCACAACAATCTAAACTATGACCTCAAAGCAGTCAAACCTACACACCTTAATGCTTTATTCATTGATCCACCTCAGAGATCAGTGCAGGAATTACATGTGTGTGCAGTGTGGTGCACTGAAACACACACACACACACACACACACACACACACACACACACACACACACACACACACACACACACACCAGAGATATGACAGAATGTGTTCTGCATGGAGCTGGCCACTGTTGCCACGGTGACAGTGTGACTCATGGCAGTTTGATGTGGATTTAGAGCGGTGCCCTGTTTTGTGTGTAGATGCGCATAAACATGTGTGAAAATGTACCCATCTGCATTTATGTAAATAGAGGCATGAATATAGGCTTATATGTGTGTGTGCTGGTGGGATTAAACGGAAAAAAGGGGAGAATTTCCTCTGCACAGTAGTAGAGAGTAATTGTCCACCTCTCTCATGTCCTCGGTCACAGATAGAGCCTTTGTTAGCAGATTGGCTCTGCCTTAGTCCTATTAATGATGCCAACACTTAGGTAATGTGCCTTTTTGATGAGAGTAGGCCACTTAATCTCTTTATTCAGGCTCCATCTGCACACACACACTCTCTCTCTGTTTCTCTCACACACACACACACACACACACACACACACACACACACACACACACACACACACACACACACACACACACACACACACACACACACACACACCTCCCCCTGAATCCTCCTAATAAGCTGTCTCTCTGTCTCCTGTAATTTGGCAGACGAGTCTATTATATGATACAGTCATATTTTATTAATGGACCCCCGTAGCGAACACACACACCCCTCAGTGGATGAGATTATGTGACGCACAGGGAGCTTGTCTCTGCGTTAAAAAATATTTCAACTCCTCGGTTAGTTTTCATCTGCACCATTTGTCTGCTGTGTTGTTAGTATTGGGCTTGAAGGCAGAACCACAGGCATTTCTGCTGAAGCTGGCATTGTTCCTGCACACTTCATTTCCCTTCCATCAGTACAGTGATAGCATGGAACAGTGCAGCTTCAAAAGGCCGGAAACAGCAAAATAAAAGGCAACGTTCAATTATTGAGTTAAACGTTTTGTGGAAATATTCTCGTCTCTGTCTCTCTCTCTCTCTTTCTCAGTGTTGTGCTGATAATTCATCCCATATGTTTCAGCCGTGCCAGGCATTTCAAACTCTGTGGTGAAGTATGCTCCTCCAAAACTCATTTGCTCAAATAATAAATTGCTTCGATGAAATATTACCCAACAGATTCAGTTGTATCTGCAATGTTACACTTAAATAACGCGTTTATGTTTTACATATTTTACCTTTACAGGGTGTTATAGAGCAAGAAGACTGCCACCATGTTATCAGCTCTGTGAAATGTACATCATGCTTACAATGAAAATGTTCACCTGTTAATGAGAAGCAGGTCAAATGTGGAGCACTTTGGGAGAATAGTACTTGCATTGCGTGATATATTTTGAGCAACATCCTATGATTGAGGTTTGGGTCCATTATTGAATGTCACACTTCTATTTCTTTCTGTCTCTCTCTCACCAAATGAACCGTTAGCACTAAACACAAAGTACTTCACCAGATAGAAACCTGGTGGTTCAGGTTATTGTCAAAAATGTAATTTTGTATGAGATTTTGCCCTGATGGTGCACTACACAAAAAAAGTGTATCACCAATGTCATAACAATTCATCCAGAGAGGGGCATGAATATGGATACCATATATATCACAGATATAATCATTAAAACATTTTACTCAAAAGGACAAATGTAACCCTTATTGTGACGCTAAAAGGAAAGTCTGGAGATCATTAAACCCAATAGGATTCATCCTCTGGGCACCATACATGCCTGTACTGCAAACTTCAATCTGCTCTAAATAGATAGTAGATACAGTATAATGTGTAGCATTGATAGTAACACAAAATTCAAAAATATGCTGAGAAAATGGTATTCCTGTTGAGTGTGAAATGGGTTCTGCATTCTGCTAGAAGGAGGAAAGAGGAATACACAACAGAAAATACAATAAGTAGCTTTTTCTCATTTGTATATTCATATCATCTTTATTTCTCAGTGAGGGCAGGTGTGTGAGCCCTTTAGCCATTTGCAACTCTTTATGAAGCACCTTTCGCCAGAGATTCTGTTGTACAGTAAACAAGTCATTATTCAATATTTACATATCATTATAATACATAACAACGTCTCATTTCAAAGGGCTTCAAGTAGGGGAGCATTAAGGCCTGACAGTGAGTGCATAGACATCACCTCATACCCCTATAATGTGCAGTTTCCTTCTAATCTGAATAAAAAG
The DNA here is from genome assembly GCF_949606895.1 of Notothenia rossii. Classification (NCBI taxonomy): domain Eukaryota; kingdom Metazoa; phylum Chordata; class Actinopteri; order Perciformes; family Nototheniidae; genus Notothenia; species Notothenia rossii. Next base: position 13,355,348 of record NC_136909.1, on the reverse strand, counting down.
CTTCCTCCAAACAAGCCGAGGCACACAGTGAGGACTACCTCTCTTGTTGTCTGGTCTTGTTGGAACAGATAAATGGATTAAGGTCTTTATCACACTATTTGTACGCACTTTATTCTTCTCTTCTGTAATGCCTTTAGTGGCTTGTCTACATCAGGCTGACAACAAGGACACATTATCTGATCGTTATAGCTGTACATATAGACAAAGATTGTAGGATGTTTATTCAAATGCCTTTAGATATGTGCATTACCTAAACAAATCTTCACATTTCTGAACAGATGCGCCTACATGCACACGCCTCAATGTGCATTCTGGCATGTGTGTGTCCACTTAACGAAGAAGAGTGAAGCTTTGAGCTGTCAGGTACACTTGAAGGCTTGACACTGTGTGACAGTCAAGAGCAACACGCTGAGAACAAACGCGTGATTACAGCCAGCAGACTGAAACTGAGTGGCTGCTCATTAAACGCATGTTGACAATGTTTGGTTATATGCCAACGTATAGAAATGTTCTCAGGCAGTCATTATATGAAAGCACCTGTGCAGATACTTTAGTCTGTCAACTGAAGGGTGTGTGTGAGAAAAAGACAAACAGCTCTCTACCCGGAGCTCAAGACCCCACAGGCAGCTTTGAGAGAAAAAGATAATTATTGGGGAAAACTGCATGATAGAAATACACAGTGATGGGAGCATTACTCAGATGTTTTACTTACTTACTGTTACAAGGAAAAGTTCAAAAGTATTGGCATCAAAATATACTTCAAGTACCAAAAGTAAAAGTACTTGTTATGCTTAATTTCCCATTTCAGTCTTGTGTACATATTGAGTTACTGGGTTACTATTAAGATTATTGATGTTTTTTTATCGCCGGTGGTAAATGTAGAGCTAATTTTAATAACTTTATACACTGCTGCTGAATATCTTAACCTATAAGTATATTTCAAGGTTTGATCAATAATTGATTTTTATTTTGTATTAGCTAATAATCTAAATCTAAAAAGTATATAGCTGTAAAAAGCCGTCAAATACATTTAGTGGAGTAAAAAGTACAATACTAGCTTCTAAAATGTAGTGGAATAAAAGTATAAAGCAAAAATAAACAGAGAATACTCAGGTAAAGTAGAAGTACCTGGAAGTTGTACTTTTATACTGTGCTTGAGTACATGTACTATGTTACTATCACCACTGGAAAAATACATTATCATGATCTTAATCTGTGTAATAAAAGCCTAATGAGTATTTACATCCCTAAGGCTTCCACCAATTAGGATTAAGTGAAAGGGCCTGGTTCACAAAATAAATGAGTGGTGAGTTCAATTGTTTGTCCTGCAAGAGTAGGTCAAATCGTTTGTTTGGGGACCACATGGTATAAAATGCTTGTGTATGGCTGCTATAGAGAACAGTAGGTGCAGTCTGACCTCCTCTGCACCTCTGTGTGGAACCAATGGAAGCTTTTTTTCTGCCTGTTTCAGTTCCAACCCTTCGAGGCACATTACATAACTACACTATTATTTTTCCATCCCCTGCCTCTCTCTGTCTGACTGACATAGCTGGAGAGACACAGATCCAAACAAGGCAATGCTAATGACTCACTCCTCTCTTTTGATCAGTTTATCTGTTGCACCCTGCCTTTCTATTTCTGCATTTTGTTATGTTCTCTGCTTTACCAACTCTCTCTCCCTTTATCGCTCTCTTTTTCTGTCCCAACACAACTTGGTTCACTTTTGCACCCATGTGGTACGCTAGCTTTCCATTAGTTCATTTCCCCTGCTTTGAGATGTGTGTGTGTGTGTGTGTGTGTGTGTGTGTGTGTGTGTGTGTGTGTGTGTGTGTGTGTGTGTGTGTGTGTGTGTGTGTGTGTGTGTGTGTGTGTGTGTGTGTGTGTGTGTGTGTGTGTGTGTGTGTGTGTGTGTGTGTGTGCATGCAAGTTCACATGTGCGTGTGTCTCCCGAGTCTCAGAACAGTATTATTGTAAACATATCATTTGATGGGGAGAGTGGTTCAGGTTGTTGGCCGGCCGCCCTGCTTTCATTTGGAACAGAGCTGCCAACATCTGGACTGTGTCAACACTCACTGACACTGTTTGTGTGTGTGTATGTGTGTGTGTGTGTGTGTGTGTGTGTGTGTGTGTGTGTGTGTGTGTGTATGTGTGTGTGTGTGTGTGTGTGTGTGTGTGTGTGTGTGTGTGTGTGTGTGCGTGCGTGCGTGTGTGCATGCGTGCGTGCTTGTGTGTGTGTGTGTGTGTGTGTGTGTGTGTGTGTGTGTGTGTGTGTGTGTGTGTGTGTGTGTGTGTGTGTGTGTGTGTGCAATGTGGTCCTTGCCTCGGCCCCAGAGCTGTCAGCCATGGGATGGGGTGCAGATTTGCTCAGATTAATCAAAGGTGTAGCATTAATAAAAGGAGCTCTATTCCTCATGCCTCCAGGCGCCCGTTTTAAGAGCCTGGGAGAGCAGCCTCCTCCACCCAGACACTGAGAGAAATGAACCGTTGACTTTAATTACATGTATTATGCCAACACATTTCACATAACTGCATTAGGTTAGTTGAAAGCGATAGTATTATATATTTTTATTTCAATTTAATATTATTACTTTCAATTAACCTGATACAGTTATGTGAAATTTGTTGACATAATACATTTAATTAAAGTCAAAGTTTCAGTTTTTCAGTGCAGCTAAGGGTAGACCTTTAATCCAAGAAGTCTCAATTTAAAACAATGTAAAAACTCACTCAAAATAATCCTGTTCCTTGTTTGCAGTGTGTCCGTTGGTTCACACACTATAAAGTGGAGTAACAGTGCGGTCTTCCCTGCTGGATGCTGGATTTTATGAAGAACTCAAAGTAAAATAAGCCAAGATCAGAATCTGTGGCCACACTGGATGAAAAACCCACAGATCCATCAGAGACACATAATTGGATATCGTGAGAGTTGTGCAGCAACCTCCTCACTGAACTTATTTAAACCCAGGTCAGAATGTGCAGCAACCAAAGATACACGGCTCACAAAACCTTCAGAGATACAGAGCACATGTTGGGACTACAAAAGAAAAGAACACAACTTACCTCATTCGTTTGTGTAAACTGACAGCAGATGTTTTGTAATGATTGTGGCATACAAACACACAGCAATGATGTGAATATTGGAAGAGAGAAAGGTATTGAAGTGTGTGAGAATAAATCGTATTTACTACAGGAAAGTTATTTTAATATTCAGCCCATCATGCCTCCACTGTTTAGACTGTTATTTGTGTGAAGACGAAGAGTTTCCTTCCTTTTGTGGCGAAGTAACTACATCTTAAAAACTGCACACACACATCACACAAGAACTTTATAATCTTGTGGTTTTTAAAACCATGAAGCAAAAAATTCCCTTCTTCTCTATTTTTCTTTCCCACATGTTATCTCTGTCACCAGCTTCTGTGTTTATGTTTTAAGCATTTGTGCATTTGAATAATGTGCACCTCGATTCAAATGAGTAAATGTGAATAATCTCCCCTTTAGCTGGAGCTGAAGTCTCCGTCCAGCCTTGTCTGAGTCCACCATGGGTCTGGGCTGTTGGCTCTGGCAGGACATCTGATCCGGCCTCACTGGGCTGAAGATATTTGGGTGTAGCGATCACTGATGTTATTACTGAGCTCTGAGTACTTCTGGGCTGGGATGTATTTGGGTTGGCTGGCTGATGGATGAAGCCTGTTTGCCTACCGGGGCCGAAGACTCTGCAGGGGGTCTGCCTAATCTGCTGCACCAGCCGACAGCTTAATTAGTGTTTCACTGCTGCACTCACACACAGTCTGCACACACACATTTTCGCTTTTCCACACACACGCATAGCTTGTTAGTCTAATAAAGACTCATTAGAAGGTTAAATGTGGGTCTCATTAAAGATTAGTCATTTACTAGCATGCATAATAATACTCTCTTGTGTGATTTTGATAACTGCTCATATTGCTGCGAGAGTGAGGGCCACAGTCAGCTCATGCAATGCTAATTTACCGCGCCGCAGCATGAGATTTGGCCTGTCTCCTGCTGAGAGCATAAACACTGACAGAAACGGATACAGTCACTTCAAGTCAGCATCTGAGGGCTTAAATGTCATTACACGATGGTTTCTTTATGTTGTTGGGGCGCTTTACACACTGTAAATTGTTTTGAAATGATTTTGATGAGCAAGTTATCCAAGGGGCTTAAAGAGGAAGAGCCTTGAGAAAGCATAAGCCGTGTGAAGAGGGGTCTAGATTAGCTTGAATGGATTTGGAAGCCTTCGTAGAAGCTTGGACTAAAGGCTGTATTGAAATGTCAGAGATAATAATTTCACTTCTCTGCTTTCAGAAGATCCTAATGCTTCTACCATCTGTTTGCGAGCAAAGCGGTGGACGTTCATCAATGCAAGAGAGAGAGAGGGAGACATTTGGCGCGCCACACTGATACGTTTACTTGCTCTTTCCAGCCCTGATCAAGCTCCATCTGATCCAAACAGAGCTCTTGTCTTTACTTGGACTCTAATAACGTTATTCTCCTGGTCACAGCCTCATAAAAAACAGATGAGGGTAAGCCTTAAAGGGGAAAATCAGTTTTCAAAAAGGAATTAAAATATTGGAGCTGCCAATGTTTCGACTTAGTGGACAAAGCCTGCAGGCAACTAGGGTTGGAGGGAGAGAGAGCAAGAAGCTGTGAGAATGTCAAACAGCAGACGGCTTTACTGACTCAAGACATGGATTAGACATCTGAAGCCTTGTTTTAGAGTTACAGTATTACTGAACAGCCCTCGACTAACCCACAGTGCAGAGCAAAGTGTTAGCTGCATATCAATTAGAGAGGCTCCCTTCAGACACAGCTATTAAACCTGTTAAACTGGCCGACAAATTCACTTCTCCATCTTGGTCTCGATGAATATTTCAGTCAAGCTCAGCTACATCATAAAACGGCAGAATTATTGACTTGTTTTCTTGTTGGTTACGTTTTAGATGTCATTTGTAGGAACATCTGTTACAGAATTCACATTTTAGAAATGTGAAAAACAGAAAAGAAGTCTTGGAAAGCCAATTTCATATTAGTTTGTGGCAGTCCATCTGTCTGTGTGATCGTCACAACTTATTTGTGCTTAGGTTTTTTGAGTTTGGTCGATTTTCTCTTTGTTATTAAAATATCACATTCAACTACTATTGTGTTTGTTTAAAATATCATAATTCTTGTTAATTGTTTCTTTGTTGACAGTGTTTGTAAATCGTATGATTGTAAACATGAGTGTTAATCTGTCATCATCTCCTGTTACACAGCCCGATTTGTCCCTGAGTTACTGCATTTCTCCACCATTTAATGTTTATGTTTATGAATAGCTTGTGTGACAGATTGTGGTTGTGCTGTGTATTAGCGTGTGTGTGTGTGTGTGTGTGTGTGTGTGTGTGTGTGTGTGTGTGTGTGTGTGTGTGAGCAATTTGTTTTGAGTGACACTGTCGCTTCCCTCGCAGGGAAACTTGCTAATTTATTATCTCTAAAACAGATGCCACATTATGCCTCCAACATTTGCATACACACAAACATACATCACCACCAAACACATTCACATCTGCCCATATGTGCTTCAATCAGTTGTCAGTGAAACTTTGTGACAAAGTGTTGATATACATAGCTGAGTTTTACCTCCACTGTTTGCAGGAGAATCACCATAGAAGCATTTAACAAGCTTTAAGTTGTTCAGCAGCACATAAAGTGTCTCTATCTGCATTTACACTAAATTAGATCCTGTTGTAATTGCCTGAGAGAATAATTGAATCGTTTACTTGGTAGCACAGCATTTTAGTTTGGTTCCCAGTTGTCTGCACCCCTTAAAACAAACTGCAAATCCTGCAGCTAGTATCTGGACGTATTATATTTGTGTCATACATTAGAATCGACCAGAACAGGAAGAAAAGGATTGGAAGTAACAGGTCATTATTTCACTCACAAAATGCGTTTTTTACATTTTGCAACCGAGCATGTCACAGTTGCTTGCATACATTGTCAGAAACTAGCAAGATCTTATGTTTATGGTGCACCAATGAATTAAAGTGTGTGTGTGTGTGTGTGTGTGTGTGTGTGTGTGTGTGTGTGTGTGTGTGTGTGTGTGTGTGTGTGTGTGTGTGTGTGTGTGTGTGTGTGTGTGGGTGGGTGGGTGGGTGGGTGTGTGTGTGTGTGTGTGTGTGTGTGTGTGTGTGTGTGTGTGTGTGTGTGTGTGTGTGTGTGTGTGTGTGTGTGTGTGTGTAAGTGTGTGTAAGTGTGTGAGTTCGAGTCATGAAGAGTTTGTCTGGCCAAGTGCCATGCAGCTGGAAGCCATCATAGAACCAATTACTTTCTGTCTTTTGCTCTCCTTTGCTTTGCCTCTTTCTTCCCTTCTCCCCCTCCTTCGCTCTCTTCATCTCTCTCCTCTACTCCCATTTTCTCCGTCTGTCTGATTTTAATTCTGCCGTCTCTTTTTGAACCAAGACTTAGCAACATAGTTAACCCCCTCACTCACATCGTCCTCGCACCAACTGATATCACTCACCACTTCCACCACCTTTCCCTGATCAGCGGCTTTAATCTGATTCACTTTACCCTCATCATTATTGCTGGAAGAAGTACTTAGATTCTCTACTTAAGTAAAAGCAGAAATACTGGTCTGAGCATACTCCATTACAAGTGGAAGTCCTGAATTCAAAATGTTACTTGAGCAGAAGTATATCCATCAAAATGTACTCAAAGTATCAAAAGTAAAAGTACCCATTATGCACCATGGCATTTTGAAAGTATTATAATATTATGGAATATTAAATGATGAATGAAGTACATTTAAATGTTCTAGTTTGTTTATATTAAGATCATTTTAGTTTTTTTAATATATATTGGTAGTAATGCACTGGATTATATCATGATACAAATGTCATGTGTTTTATATGTAAACAAACAGTAGTTGGTAACTTTAAGTGTTCATAAATGTACTGCAGAAAAAAGTAAAATAGATGTTTAAGAATGTAAGGGAGTAATGTTATAAAGTAGCACTAAATGGAAATACTCAAGTACAAGTATGACAAAATGGTACTAAAGTACAGTACTTGAGTAAATGTACTTAGTTACTGCCGGCTCCTCTCCTCATCATTGTCATCATCCTCTCAGAGATGTCCGTTGACTTCTCCTCACCTTGTTTAGCTCCTCAGGCGTATTGATTCAGATGTGAAATGTTTGTACAGAATAATTTACAGTAACGTGTTTGTGCTGCAACTCATGTCATGAGTGAAGGGCGGCAAGAGTGTAAACACTGATTACAGATCATGTACTGAATGAGCGTGTAGCCGGAGAGAGAGAGAGAGAGAGAGAGAGAGAGAGAGAGAGAGAGAGAGGGAGAGAGAGGGAGGGCGGTGAAGGATGGAGGAAGTGAGAGAGTTAACAGTGTAAACAAATGAGGAGTGTAATGAGGATAAAGCACCGCTGTGAACAAGTGAGCCTTTGTCTTCACTCATACCTGCTCTCACTCGCCTCCCCTGCTGTCACACACACACACAAGCACGCGCGCACACACACACACACACACACACACACACACACACACACACACACACACACACACACACACACACACACACACACACACACACACACACACACACACACACACACACACACACACACACACACACACACACACACACACACACACACACACACACACACACACACACACACACACACACACACACACACACACAACGACCGTTCAGTGTTTGGGTTTCAGCAGTTTATTGAATATTAGAGAAGGGAAACCGAATCCAGCACTTCATTGAGACACTTAGTGATGTTTTTCAAGTGGCAATGCCACTTTCTCATTATTCATTCCATGTCCATCACTTTTTTGCAAAAAAAAGAATAGGAGTAAAAGATTATCAAAACCATCTGTTATGGTGAAAAGTCAAAATGTTGTTCCACCAGCAGTTACTTTAGTTTTTAATGGAGTGAAACCATCAACGACGCGTATCTTTAAACACAAGCTTGCTATTAATGCTGGGTTTTATTATTTGGACGTAGTTTTTTGCATTCTAGGTAACCACAGGGTTACCATTAATTATTGTTTGGTTGTAATTGTATTGTATGTTAATTTAGTTTTGTTCTGGATGATTGATGATGAAAATCTCAGATTTGCTAAAGTTACAACGACATAAATGAATGCAATCAATGCAGTTCACTGTGTTTGACTAACCCTTTTAAAGTATATCATTGGAAATAGTCAGCACAAATGTGAAGAATAGATGTTTTGAAGCTAAGGAGCTCTATTTTTCAAAAGCAGAAGAACTCCTTTTCTCACAATCAGCCCCTTTCTTACAGTTTTGACATCATATCATCCTCCCTAAGCCTGGATAGACTAGCCTTAGTGTGCCTAGGAATCCATTAAAGCACAGTTTGAGTAAATGTTTAAAATAAGCTATAAGAATACACATTCATCAATTGTGGCATTATTGTATATTTTAGAATGTCAACATTATGTTTAAAGAACTGTTATACTCTACAGTGTGAGGGGTTTATAGGAAGTCCAGCAGATTGATGACTAATTGTTTAATCTTGTCTTTGTTATTTAAATGTTAAATAAAAAGCAGCTTTATAGATATTAAGTGTATCACTAACCGGTGGTTTTGTTACTTTTAGATGACATCTTACTGTGTTGTGATGTATGAAGAAAAAAACCATTTGTTTTTGGGTTTATATGTTGAACATGTCATTACTGTCTTCATGATGAGAAATATCTGCAACTGTGCATTTGATACAGTACCAGACAGATTACATGTTGAAGCTCTTGAGGATGAACATACTTGACCTTTTTTGGACATTTATTTCTACTTCTATGAAGTGCAAAAATGCTGGGAATGTAGAAGGTGCTTGGAAAAGGTTGTTGCAAGCACACACACACACACACACACACACACACACACACACACACACACACACACACACACACACACACACACACACACACACACACACACACACACACACACACACACACACACACACACACACACACACACACACACACACACACACACACACACACACACACAAACACACAAACATGGGAAAAGGGATCATGGTCCGATCAGAGCAGTTCTTAATGGCATTGATATAAGAATATAAAGAAACATTTCATAAATCATTTTTCTTTCACCCAATCATTTTAATCTTGAATTGGAAAACTGGAAACCTTACTAATATTCATCAGTCTTCCTACAGCATGATGTTTCATGTTGCGTCTCTGTAGGTTTTCTAGGTTTGTTCATTAAACTATAGTAAAAGTCAAAACTGCCAAGTTGAAAGGCAGTGCTTCACCAATCTCTCTGGTCAGAAGTCCGTTGCACCTGGGACCACAAACAGCAGTGATGTCACAGCGTACTGAGAGACCCTGAAGTTTCCTGATCGCTAAATCAAGGTGATACATTTAAACCACTGGGGGAGAAGCAGAAACATTATATTATATAATGTGACTGTCTCTTTGCTTCACTCGGTCTAAAGAGTTTCCTGTGACAATGAGAATGTTTGAAAACACTGCTCATGAAATTACACTTGGGTGGGTTTGTGAGGAAGAGCATTCATTGAGAGGTTATTTGAATCTTTATAAAATGTTTATCTAATCTGAAACTGTAGAAAAAACCCTCAATGGCTGGATTCTGTCCACTATCTTTAGACTCCCGAAGGACAAAGCCTGGAATCGCCTATTTCCACTGAGAGAAAGTCACAAATGAAAGTGACAGCATGTTAGCAGAAAACTAAGAAAACAAATCAGACAACCATCATACAAAGAATGTCTCACTGTGCTGAAAGAGGCCGCTCATTCTGAAAAAAGGGGCAAATAGTAACAAGTAACACACACACACACACACACACACACACACACACACACACACACACACACACACACACACACACACACACACACACACACACACACACACACACACACACACACACACACACACACACACACACACACACACACACACACACACACACACACACACACACACACACACACACACACACACACACACACACACACAGAGATGTGGCCGGGCGTCGGGCCAGATGCTCCAAGAGAAGGAAACTCACATTCTTGTGATGGGGAGTCATCAAGTATCAGGTTCCATATACTCTGGCAGAGGCTGGAGACCCACCACCACCCCATCTCTCACACACACACACACACACACACACACACACACACACACACACACACACACACACACACACACACACACACACACACACACACACACACACACACACACACACACACACACACACACACACACACACACACACACACACACACACACACACACACACACACACACAGCCCAGTTTTTTGTGTGTGTGCATGCGTGTGTTGGCTGCATGAAAAAATTGAATTGCTGCCTTTTCTAATCTTGTCAGATCTCTGTCTGTAGAACTAAGGACAAGATGGTCTGATCCTGTGTGCAGCCTGATCTGATTAGTTACATTTTTAGAACGTTTTTGTATTATTTACGGGAAATCCTCGTCTGTAGCGAAGAATCTGGTTATAAATGCATGGATCCAGAGAACTGTATTTGTTTTGATCCAGTGTGAGGTCTAAAGGTTAAGTGATCAAGGATGAGAGGAGGTTAAATAAAGGCCCAACAATTCCTTAACTTTTCACTAGATGTCACTGACATCCTACTTTTCTTGAGTCTACTGATGCTCAAGCCATAGGCACAACACACGCACAACATCTCTCCTGTGTGGAGGATGAGATGGTGCCTATACACACAGCCTGGGGTCACAAAGTTCAGGATCCAATCACAGAGGGCGTTGTTGACTCCTAGGTCTCTGAGTTTTTATGACAAGCTTTGAGGGCACATTAGTATTGACAGCTGAACTGTATTCAATTAACAGCATTCTTACATTTGGCGCGTTCACACCGGAGTACTTTTCCCACAATAGTTCACCAGAACTCAGATATATTTGCGTTCACACCAAAAAGCCCCCTGAACTAAATTAGTTAATCAGAACCATTTTTACCCCCTTTTCAGAGAGCAGGGACTTTCGTGGGAGTAAAAGGTTCGTATTTCTGATTGGCTGGGCGGATTGCAAACCACGCCCCGTAAATCTCTGAAATAGTTTTGGAAGCCGCTTCGCGTCGGGCCGAACCACGCCCCTTAGCTGTGATAATGAGCATATATCACGGCCTGTCATGAGCTATTGCTTAAATATATATTGCCACTTTTATTATATTGTTTTGATACTACTGACACTTATTGATCTGCTGCTGATAAATAAAAGAGAACCGACATGGCGATTAAACAGATCCTGTATCTTGCTTATTTCTCCTCTGACACTTTATCTTTACAGTGACCTGTGTAGCATCCTATACATCACATGTAAGTGATTATTCTGATGCCATCGTGTTTCATCGGTTATAAACTGGCGAAGCTTTATTTAATGTGTCCCACCCCAAATATGTGGCTTTAAAAAAGATAATTTCATTGTATTTCAAAATGGCGTCCATCAACACAAGCACTATAGAAAGAGAAATGGTTAAGTTTGTAATTACCAGTGTTGTGAGTTCAATATTTTAATTAATTATAGTAAGGGAACCTCTTAGGAGTTAGTGGCGTGAGTTTCAGAGCAGTGTAATAATTATTTGACCTAAAACTAAATGTTTTCATGAATGTCCTCTGAGGAGGACATGGGGATTTGCTAACTTTTTATTTCCTCCATTTTACACAACACAAAATGGAGTCCACTATGGGCCAAAACTAACACGTAGGTTTCTGTAGGGTTCATGGCAGACGGATGCAGTTGCTCTCAGGAGGATATATAATAAAGGTGTGTTAGTTGCTGAGCCTATTTACTATTGCCACACTGTTTTAATACTGACATGTTATCTTTGCACTAAGGTGTGTAAATATGCAGTGGGGTTTATTTAATTTAATTTTGTATAATCACACAAATTCTGTGTTTTATATTATTTTATTCTGTGTTCTTAATTTTATTGAATGTTAAATATCTGGCAAGGTCGGAGATCAGTGGGCGGAACCTCTGAAGTGTGGTCCTTGTGCTCAGGAGTTTATTGTTGTGAGGACTTTCCCCCCTATATATTGTTTCCCTCAAGTTTCCTCTTCCCTTTTTGTAAATGTTCCACGTGAGAGGAGTCACTGTGAGGGAAATTGATGTGAAACTGATCGTTTTATCTGTTGTCAGAAATTAAACAGAGATCGTCTCAACTCTACGCTAGCTCGGGTCTCGTCCATTAAAACGCAACACAGAGACCGCTTAACAGAGGTGTTTTGATAAATCAAGGAGGCAATTAAAAGCACCCTGCAAACTATTATCCAATGAGCATATGTCCAGCACTTAAACACTTTCAATAACAGCCCATACCGCCGTTCAAGTCCCCTTATCATGATGAATGAAAACAATCTGCGTGTTGATGTAATGTACTTTCTTTCTATTGACGAACACATCCTCATCTTTTGAGGGCGCAATTATTTTTATGTGCGTCCCGTCAATAGCACCGACCGCACCGGGCATACCTGCAATTGCCATGAAGTTGGCTTTGATCCTGTGTAGTTGTTGATTGTCCAAAGGAAACCGGATAAACTGTTGGATGATATGTGGTCTAGAGAGCGCGTTGATGGTTTGGTTTATGGCACGGCTGACTGATGGTTGCGATATTCCTAAATCGTCGGCATTGCAAAGTTGCATTTTCCCTGTTGCTAAATATCGTAGTGTTGCCAAACATTTTATTTCCGGACTAATCGGGTTATTCCTGTTAGTCGGGGATGTTATTGCATCCCGCACTAATTCCACAACAAGTTTGATACCCTCACGATTTAGCCTATATCTCTTGATCAATTCACAGTCTTCCATTGTCTCCAAAACATTTCGTCTCGCAGCCATTTTCAGATTCTTTGTGAATAGGTCTTACTGAGTTAGGAGTCCTCTCAAGGACTTTTAAGCCCTTCGAAACTTAGGTGCTACTTTTAGGCCTAAAATACTTTGTGAATTGCTCTTAGTGAATACAATTAGGAGTCCTAAATTTAAGACTGACACGCCCATTATGTTTAGGAGTTTCTCCTAAATTCGCCAGTTAAGAGCTACTTTTAGCCCTAAAATCCTTTGTGAATACGGCCCATTGTCTCTATCTTTTTCTATCATTCATTATCTATTTCTTCATCTATCCATCTCAATCTTACAATCTGTCTCTCTATCTCTGTTTGTCTCATACAGCAGCTGTTGCATATCTGTTGCATATCTGTTGCATATCTGTTGCGGCTGGCTGGCTGGCTGGCTGGCTGGCTGGCTGGCTGGCTGGCAGGCAGGCTGGCTGGCTGGCTGGCTGGCTGGCTGTGTTGCAATGGCCACAAAACACAACCCAGACCCCAATAATCCCAAATCCAAAGAAGGGAAACGCATGGCTCTTGAGCTGAAGCATGAACACATGCTAGCTGAAGCTAAGGTTGGTGTTTTAACCCATATGACCTCATTCATTTCCCACTTGAATTTGGCACTATCTGTTATCCAAAAAATGCTGAACAGGCCAAGAGTAACTGGATTTTGGATCAATGTATAGGGCCTTTGCAAAACCGTTCATCATTACAACATGGGGGGCAGAGGCTTACTAAATAAAGCTTGTTCAACTTGTTTTACTTCATTAGTTGTATATGGTAGGAAAAACTTGAAGCAAAAATATTCTTCAAGTGAATGAATTTACTTTTATTTGTCCACTGTCATATGGTATCAGTTTATCAGCAACATCAACCTTACATGAGTTGTTACTTGGTCACAGAAAGCAGCTGAGGAGAGGAAACGGGCACGCTCTGTAGGAGACACTTTACAGTCCCCTAAAAGGGGCTGTGTAGGACGTGGCAAGCCGAGAGGGAGGCGTGGAGGGCGACGCCAAGGCTCAGCTACAGGTTGAAATCCCAATTATTTTACATTTTTATGAATTTACTAAGTAAATGGTTGGAAAATCGAATTAAAACACAGTAATTGCTTGTTGAGGGTCTACAATAATTCCAATATATAAACGCATAGTGACACTACAGTCGGAGACATTCCCACTTTGGTGTCATAAGAACTATGCTTTATTTAATTTCACAAGCTTTTAAACAATAGGTAGATAATACAAATCATCAGTTATCTGTTGTTAACCCTCTGTGTGATGTTTTACAGTCACATCCTGAGGCCTGACTGAGGGCTTCCAGTCTTCCAGTGTGGAGGTTCTGCGTACTGAACCTTCAGCACAACACAAATTTGGTAAATCACAAAAATGGCTTTAAGTTTAAAACTAAAATCAATTTTTAAATAAATTGTGTTAGTGAGACAAAATAACCTTATACACAACTGACAGTTCAGGACTCGAACGAGGAATGTAATTCAGTAAAGATATTGGCCAGTTCCATACTGAGCAAAGAAATGATCCTTGATTTTTAGTGTTCAACTTAAATATAGTCATTTACAGTTAAAGTTTCCCATTCTGTTCACAGAAAAGAATATGGAGAGACTCTCTGACATTCTTTCCTCATGTCCTCCTCCTGAGCCTCAAAGAAGCTCTGCCTCATCCTGGTCTTTTCGGCAGCAGAAAGCCTCAGAGCGCTGGAAAGAAGCGAGACCACATCCCCTACAATGCCTTCTAGAAAAAGAGGCTGTTGGTCATCCCCTGTGTGGCCTCTGCCACGGGCCAGCTGTTATTAGGTGAGATAATATTTACCTTTATTTAAATTACTTTACCTAATTGTAATTTTTCAGTATTAATGCTCAGTGCCCTGCTATTTCAGCTAACATGCATGACTTTTGGGATGTTAGAAAACTGGATACCTAGAGAAAAAACACATGAAAATGAAAGTAATTCTAGGATATTAGAATAATTTTGTATTTCCTCCCAAGGTGTAGAGAGTGTCTCCCCGAGGAGTGGTTCTGTGGAGACTGTGATGTACTTCATCACAAGAACCAGCCACTCCACAACAGGGACAGTCTAATGAATGTTTTTTTTAAACCAATTAGTCCAACAACGTGTGTTGTTAGAGTGGAAGGTGGATATGACACCCATGATCAAGGTATGCTCTCTCAAACTTGCATTTTGATGTTCACATGTCTCTTCGGCCAGCATATAATGGTAATTAGTGCTTTTCTTTTTTTTTTGACAGCTTGCATATTGCCAACTGTGAAGGCACCCAACTGCTCCTGTAAAGGCACAAACTTCACTGTGGTACCAGGCAAACCAGTGATTTTAATTACCATCAATGGTAAACAAATATATATATATAATATATATATATATATATATATTTGGATTTCTATTGAATTGTTATTATATGTTTACTGTTGTGGGCTGAGGCATTGTGCTTCCACTTGGAGTAAAACCTTCATGTAATATCTGTTCATCTTTGACTATTTGTAGATGGAACTGTTGTAAAATGTGTCTTAATTATGTTAATTATGTTTATTTACTTGTTCCAAGGGCGTTACGACTTGCATCTGCCACTATATGTCTGTCAAACTTGCCAGCAGCAGTGGGCCCCCGACTTGAAAGTCCTCCTTAAGAGTGGATACTGGCCAGCTTCGGTCAGTATTTCCACACTTTACACCTTGGACCTCCTGAGCTCCTTTGAAGAGCTCAAGGTCATCTCCGGGATTCTCCAGACAGGCCTTTGCAAAGCTGCTGGAGCATCGCACAAAGTGTGGAGGAAGAGTAAGTGTAAATATTCTTTACCATATAATACATTATAACATTTCCGTAAATAGACAAAATCACAGCAATATATGTAATTATCTTCCAGTGTGGACCTGTCAACGGAGATGCACTGCAGCGCAGCTTTCTGGAGTTCTCCTATGCCTCGTATGAGGAAGACCAGCTCTGCTGTGGTGCTCCTTTCATCTGCCCTGCCTGCACGCCGGAGATGTTGGCTGTTCCTGCTGATGGAAACAGGAAGCTGTATCGCTTTCGGCGAAGTGGAAGGTCCTGTTTTTACAATGTTGTTATTTAACTTTTTTGATTACTGTTTATATTTCATGGATATATTTGCTAATCTTTTTTTCCTCAGTTCTGATGGCGGCGCCTTTTTTAATGGGCTCTTTGTAGCAGAAGACAGCGCGGTGGCTGCATTTGTCGACAAAATACAGAGATCACTGAAAAATGCAAGTTTTTATTCGTCATTTTACCTTATAGGTATATCACAAAAATAGCCATGTATATCCGACCCTGACTTTCTTCAAATTCAGCTACTTCTCCTTACCATCAACTCCAAAATCAGATAATTAGAACAAATGGTGTAGATCCTGATTCCATTGCTTTTAACTGATTTGTCATGATGTAATGTGTGTCTTAGACCCAGGGAAGGGGCACATGTGGGGACTCCCAGTGGACAGCAGCGAGGGAGACGTCAAGGAGGGCTTCGAAGCTGGATGAAGAAGGGATGGAGGTGGCTGTATGTCGCCATGGGTTTCTTTTGAAGGCCTTAAATATGTACAGGGGGGAGATATTCGCCTACCCCCTGTATCTTCAAAAGGAACTCATGCCAGCCAAAGCCAAGTTCTTCGCCATGGATGTGGCTTGCAAGTACTGGCCTTACATGGAGAAAGCTGCAAGTGTCCTTCCTGCTCTCCAGGAGCTGACCACCATGAAGCCATTCCTCAGTGTAATGCATGCTCGAGCCCATGCTACCAAATGCGAGGTATGTGAAATATTTTTTTATCAGGTACATTTATATTTTTTATATTTATAATACTGAAGTAGTAAATATCTAAGCTATACTGTTTAGTATAGTAGTATGTAGCCTCTTTGCACAACCATTCCAGCAACCTTTTACCATCAGATTATATGGAGTGGGAAGAACCAGGAGGAAGCAGGGATGACCGCTGGGGAAGAGGTGGAGCAGGTCAACAGCTACCTGTCCCGTTGTGCCCTGACAACAAAATACATGTCCAAAGCAGGTGAGTGGAAGGTTTTGCCCTATTATTGCATACTTTTTTAGATGACACATCATAACCTCATTATTACTTTCAAAAGCACGACTGGACATGCTCACAGTGCATGCAATGGGATGGAACAGGAAAAAAGGTGACTCCCTTCATCAGGCACTTTCCACAAGATATGTGAAGGTGAGCCTCCTATTAAAGGTGTTGTTGTGTCCTTTGTCATTTGCACATGGCTTGTTGTTAATCATAGCACGTTTTAATCTTGATAAATGTCCATCGTCTACTGTTTATCAGACTAGTAAGAGGCTCCTGGAAGAGACTGCAAGTCTTGAGGAACTCAAGACAGAGCTACATTGTGCCTCTGATGACATGGTGTCGACGTGGATTTCCGAGGTGAAGGAATGGGCATCTGGTAAGCACGACGAGATAACACCAGCTACATATCATTGTCCATGACTGTTTGAATTTACAGATTTGATCCTAAAGAGCAGCCAATTTTAAGGCAATAAGGCTGATTTGTCATGCCACGTAATGGGACCCTCACTGGATTTCAGTAGACAGGGACATAATCTTCAAGCAACAGCAAGCCAACTATGTGTCCATGTTTATCTCTGATACGTTCCAGTTTCCATAGTTGTACCATCAATTTGTGTTAAAAGGTGTTAAATATGTTGCACAACTTTGTTTCTCAAAACCGTTAAGTGTTGTGTAACAGTACATTTTACTGCCAATTATTTCTACAGGAACATCAGAAACTTTGGGTACTTCTGAAGACATCCTTCAAACAGCACTGCAGCAAAGCATTGAGGGGCTTTACCTAAGTGTGAGGCAGCGGAAGCGATCCCTTTACCGACAGAATGGTATAACAATATAATGTTTTCGGTTGCAGATTCAACCTACTGAATTATATATATTTTTTGCACTTGCAAATATAGTTTGTCACATATCCCTATCCCACTACTTCATGTCTTTTTCTGACAGCAGCAAGCTCCGCCATCGACTTCGAAGGAAGCTTGCAGAAGACAAAAAGCGCCTTAATCAGGAGGTACTGAAGTACAACCAGCTGGTACACGACTCTGCCAGAGGCATAGATGTTGCTGCGGTGGAGCATTCCCTCTCTGGAGGGAGCATCATGTTCGCGCTGTGTCCGTGGGAAGTTCATGGCATGGGTCAGTTTTCAGATATTTCATAATAATTCATTTGAAGTTCTGTTATATGAAGGTATACCTTGCTGAGTTATGCACATATCATGTAGAGTGTTAGAACGTTCATTTAGTTTAAGGGTATATCTTAAGTTTTCTTATTGTGTATACATTTGATTATTTTGAAAGTACATGTTTGGAGTTTTAAACATATTGTTATGCTATAATGAAAATGTGATTCATGTATATACATAACTGTGATTGGATTTTAGCTAACTTTACAGCCAAGAAAAAGATACTTGATCAAGTCATGCTTACAAGGAGACTGCAAGAGGAGAAATGCATCCTATTGTGGGAGATGGCGCAGCATTGCACATGGTTGCAGAACATGGCAGTTGGTCTAAACGATAAGGTGGCTGAGGAAGGTAAGTTGAAAGCAAAACTTAACCTACCTTGTAAAGTATGAGTTTTAAAGGAAAAAAAGTCAGCCCAAATCATTCTTGGTCACAGAAATTGGATGGAGTATAATGGCCTTTGCCCATTTGACCCGGCCATTTTCCATAATGAAGTCCCTTGACAGTGACAATCATCTTTATATGTACATGGGAGAGAATATACTCCATTGAAGTGCTCTGGCCTCGTGAAGCAATTTAATTTATAGTATGTCCATATAACAATATTTTGTGTATTTTCAGATGTAGACAATGGGAATGGAGGACTTGGGTGCACCCTAAGAAGGAAGCATGCTGAGGCGTTGGAGAGGTTGCAGGTGGTACTGCAGCAGTACAAGACTGCTTTAGGTCCTGATGCTTGTTTCCTTCAACATGAAGAGGAAAGTCAAAGTGGCCTAAGCAGTCCAGACACCAGTGAAGATGAAGAAGGAAACATCATTTAGGTAATTTACTTATGAATTAATGTACAGTATCTTTGTTGATTTAGCCTCAACCTAGACATGTTGCTGTTACTTTTGTATTCATTAATGCTAAACATACATTGTGTATTCAAAAACCTCAAATTTGGTTTCTGATCTGCCCCTCTTTTTTGTTTCTCTGTATTTCCCCAGATTGCTGCTGCTCTCAAGCACGAATATCCGCCAAGACTTGATGTGCTATCAGAAATGTAAATACTTTACTGACTTTATATTTAGAGATTGTATTCATACTCCTCAATGGAAGATCACCCTTGAATATGTTGACCATATGACTTTTCCCTACGCCGCAGCATCAGGCCAAACATTTCACTTGTACACAACTTAAATTGTATTGAAGACAATGCTCAGCGTACCTGGAATGCATCCTGAGCAATGAACCATTCACTTTTGACCCTTTTTGAAACACTACAATGTAAATTCCTAAATCTCCAAGTATATCTTGCTGGTTACCATACAACTTGGTGAGCACATCCTTATCCAAGAGCAGGAGGTCTTTCCCTTTTTTCCCAGAACAGGATGCCTATGCATTATTATTTTCGATCTCTTATAGGATTTACCTGTCATTAACTTTATATGACTGCACCTGTTACACCGCAGGCCAATAACAGCTTTCCTCTAATTGTTCATTTTTGTTTCTTTTGCGTTACTTGCTTTAATTGCTTTGTCAGTTATATTTCCTTTTTGGTCTCCAGCTATTAACCTTATTGATTGAAGTACTTCAACATGTACAATGCACAGTCTTTTAGGATGTATAATTAGGGACATTGAGATAAACAACAAATAGTTTATTTGGTGAATCATCTCATTGTTGTTCTCAAAACCAAATAATACATTGTTATAAATTGTTATATTTGATTTACACATAGAATTTACATGTTTAATATACATAGTTAAATCATAAAAAAATGGTTGTGTTGTATGATTTCTTAATACTGTATGTTATAACCGTTTGCATAAATTGATTTTATGTTCTGTTGTCCATGCTTTTCATGTTAGACTAACCCCAACGCTCTAGAGTCAAGACATACACCCTGGTGGCCTTTTACTTGTATTGTGGTGAAACACATAAGTAAACCATTGCCAGAGAGGACCATGTTATTGTTTTAAAAACAATGTTATTGATGTGGTTGGTTGAATAATAAATATAAATTAAGCATACGTCTGTGGTACTTTTTTTTGTTTACATCACACTGCATTATAATGCATTTGGAAATAAATTCATTTAGAAGTAACAATATGGGTTAGCATATGGGTTAGACATGATCCTCATCCGGAACACTGGTTGTTGGTTTAAGATAAGATAGAACTTTATTGATCCCAATTTGGGAAATCGTTGCGTTGCAGCAGCATTAAAACACATGGCATTATACAATACAAATAAAAAGACAAGAAATAAAGAAGAAAATATACATGTTAAATTTACAAATGAGCAATAACAAGATATGCAAAGTGTTATATTTACATAACTATGTGACAGATGGAATATTAAATATTACACTGAATATGTCAAATGTACAGTGAAGAGAGAAACTATGGAGCAGAGAGTTCTCTTCCAGCCAGAGGTGATTTGTTGTACAGCAACACGTTCTCACTCCCAACCCGTCACATGTTGACGGACGGTCAGGGCCCCTCCCCGTCACCCACGTGTATAGAGCTCCCTGAACGTTGGTAATAGACACGTTGGGATCGCGGCGAAATGCTCTCCGCAGGTCCATTCTCACAGCGTTTATCAACCTTTTTCTTACTCAATATCAAGCCACACTTATTGTTTTTACTTCTTTATTTTAATTGAATAATGTAGGACTTTTGTTGCCGTCAGTTATGGGGAGAGTAGGGGCTCAGAATACTGAAATCTGTATTGTTTCATCGTTTTTTCCTTCTAATTTTGTATTCTTTTCTAAACCACACACTGTTATTTACTCAACAACACATAAGTATCCTTGTGTGTATTTATTTGTTTGATTAATAAACACAAGTTGGAGTCCGTCTGTCCAGCTGCAGGTGGAGAGGATGGATGGGGTTACCCATGATGGCTTACACGCCTTTCATCGTAGTGGAAAATGTTGTCATATGCAATATGTTTGGATAGTTTCACCATTGAAATGCGTTTGATAACACTAGGTGCTCTAGTGCCAAAGTTGTGGCCCTAAAAACATATATCAACTATTCATTTGTATGGCATCCAGAGCTTCCACATTTTAGGGAATATGTTTTTTGATTTAAAATATCATCAATGTCATAAGCAATGGTTACATTAAAACCCTCCTATTGTATTCGTTTCCCCCCTTACTTTGGTGTTCGCGGTCAAATTTGACCGGTCCTGTTTTAACTGCTATTACATTAACACAAAAACCATGAATCATCACCAAATTTCATTCATTTCATCAACATTGTATGTTGAGTTGGCACCTCAGCTCAAAACATACAAAAACACAGAAGAATAGAAAGTTAACCCATTGAAATGATATGAGAGCAGTGCTACAAACTACAATTCCCATTAGATACGCGCCCAACAATCGTTACGAAGTACACAGAGCTGACATATTTGTAGTTCTTCCGGCGTGTGTGCGTTACAAACAGACAGACAGACAGACTGTCAAACACAGGAAAGTAGAGAAGTACACAGCATAGATAGAAGGGTGAATAAATAAATAGATGATAGATATAAGAGAGCTAGATAGGGAGATAGGTTGAGTTTGGCTCTTGAAAGTGCCGTTGGTTTTATGATGGTGTAGATCAGTGTATGGGTTTGTGGTGTGGGTACAGGAGCTGCAGGAGAGAACAGAAAAAGTGAATTATGTAGTGAAACTAGCTTTTTTAAATGCACATTGTGACGGTTTAACTACTTTAGCTTTAGACAGACTGAGTTCATTAACGTGTTTCCTGTTTCATACGCGTAACAAGCACATGGACGTGGACTATGCCCCTCCCCCCCAAACATATATTAAAATGTCGGCCAGCGTTAGTACTGTCATGTGTAAAACAAAAGCGATTAAGATAACGTATAACTCACACTTTAACACCGACGTATGTAGCCGTAATTAAGACAAATATTTTTCACACACCACTTATGAGCCGATATAAATGTAGCTAAACTAGTTTAAGCTTATGTTGAACGTGAGCTAGCTAGCTAGCCGCCCGCAAGAATAATTTCACATTAATGTTGCTTTGCTGATTATGGCGAAAGCATTTCTCAGACTTAGAACAGTTCAGTATGTATGATGAACCATGCGAGTAAAGGCTTAAAAAAAAGCCCCAATTATTAAATCTAAGCAAAACATGTATCAGACTTTAGTGACCCAACTTACTTTGTCAGAGGATGGATCGCAATGCCGGTGGCAGCGTCTTTGGCCAATAGGTGGTGCTCTGAATGATGTAATTTCCTGTGCCGATTATATAATAAAATATTAATACATTTCCTATATTTTGACACGATAACTCTTTAATAACCTAAGTAGCCTACGGACAAAAACAAAAAAGTATATATTGCCTTATAAAATGCAGAAAAGTTTAAACATCTAACATGATAATAATAAATAAAAAATAATGATATCTTAAACCAAAATAAATAAAATGGAAAATTAACCGACAACAACAATTTAACATAAATAAAACAAGGATTAAAACAAGGATAAGTTTGACTCAATGTTGTGTAAAGTACACGTTATGGTTAAAAAAAAAAATATATATATATATATATTTTAAATAATACAGCTTCAAGCTTCCCGAGACACGAAGAGGAGACAAGAACAATTCTTCCACTTGAAATGCATTTAAACTGTGTCAGAGAGATGTTTAATCGGTTCATTTTAATTGGGGATTATGGGTAGTGTAGCGTCTTCGGCCATCCTAAACTCGATGATGCTCGAAATGTCCCTTATAGGCCTACGTCTGTTTCCGGTTATTTTTATTTTGAAATTCAGTTCCTGAAGGACGGCAAAAAAGCCAGAGATTATAGAATTAAACAAATAAATAAAAACAAGGATAATTGTGTGTTATTGTTGACTAAATAACAGTGGGTTATTTTGAAAAGAATAACAAATTAGAAGGAAAAATGAGCCCCATTTATTTTCCTCACAGACAGCAACAAAAGTCCGAAATGATACGATTTTAAATAAAAGCAATAATCGTGGCTTGATATTGAGTAAGAACATGTTTTTATGAACCACACAGCTTCCGGTCTTCCTATAACACGTAATGCCGTGAGACTACCAATAGAAATACATTGCTTTTAAAATCGTGCTGTGCAACACGAAAAAAAAGGGGAAAGACTACCAATAGAAATACATTGCTTTTAAAATCGTGCTGTGCAACACGAAAAAAAAGGGGAAAGACTACCAATAGAAATACATTGCTTTTAAAATCGTGCTGTGCAACACGAAAAAAAGGGGGAAATCGTGTTGGTGAACACGAATCAATAGATTAAAATCGTGTTGGTGAACACGAAATGCCGTGAGACTGGGTTGTCTGTTAACACTAAAACCGCCAACAGCGTCAGCACCTACATAGATATCATTTTCAAATCATTTAATTTGTTCCTCTTCATAATTTCCTAATAATAACTCGGTTAATTGGGTTAATTTAGAAATGGCTTCAGTTTATCATCATAACAGATCAAAAAATTCAGATTAATTTTACAATAAATCAAGGAATGATGCACTTCTACAAACAAAACAACATAATTAAAACTTTTAAACAAACGTAAAGTAGATGAACCACATTATTCAAAAGTTTCCAGTAACTTCTGATAATAACACAGGGGAAATAAACGAGGCATCTTTTTCCCTCTCTCTCTCTCTCCTGACAGCCCGTCAGTATCAGGGTTAGTCAAAATGAATCCCTTGGCGGTTCTAGTGTTCATTTACCCCGTTTTGTCTTCTCTTTGCTTAATCGATTTGAAACCAAGTCTAACGTAGCTTAAACTTAACGTTAGCTTTCTAGCTAACACAACACAGTCACGTAGCCTACCTTTCTCTGTGTTTTTTTTTTGTAGTGACGAATGAAGTTGGATGTGGTGGTCCTGTCACTGATCTTTATGCTGCAGACCCTGCATACCGCTGTTCTATTCTTATTAGCGTCATCGACAAAATAATCCTTGAATCCAAACGTAACTATTTTTGGAGTAAAGCTAGCCGCTGCCATGTTAACTGACACTCCTGCCGTCTAGTGGGTTGCCAGGTTTGCGCGCATGGCGTTATAATCACGTTTTTCGAAAAAACTAAACGTAATATCCCACTACAGAAACAAACGCAAATATTTAATTTTAAACAGTCAAGTCCTTTCAAGACATCTATCTCAAGCTTAAGTCAAGTCTCAAGTCATGAATACCAAGTCAAAGTCAGGTCAAGTCTTTTATCAATGTTAGTCAAGCAAGTCTCAAGTCAAAAAATATGCGACTCGAGTCAAGTCATGTGACTCGAGTCCCCACCTCTGCCGCTTAACCACACAGGTTACATCTGCACTATTGTAATTTTGTCTGTTGGCTGTGGTAAATGAAAGAGAGAACCAAAACCACTGTATAAAAGATCAGCTTTATTGTCAATGTACAATTGACATGCTGTTCAGATGCCTCATAAGGGCTGTGCCTGTGCGCATGTCAACTCCATCATGTCTGAGGTCGGAAGGTAAACAGACGCATCATATACAGTGGAAGCGGAAGTTTGACTTCTTCTTCTTCTCTCGGTTTTTTGGCGGATTGCAACTTTAAGGTGCATACCGCCACCTACTGTACTCGCCGTGAAGTTGTTTGCGGCCTGCCAGTAAACTCAAAGCAGAAGAAGAAGAAGTGACGTCAGCGGCTTCATTTGCCTAATCCACCCCCAGGAACTCATTGCGGTGTGAACGCAATATGCTTTAGTTCATCAGAACTAAAAGAGCTCTCATGAACTGAGTTCTCATGAACTATTGTGGGAAAAGAACTTGGTGTGAACGCCCCTATGGATCAGTGTGCGAAAAAGTACACGTCCCACCGTCCGGGACGTGTTATTTACAATATCGGACAAGTAGATCTTTCAATTGACTTGTCCGGCGGACAAGTGACGTTTTTCGCCCGGATTTATTGTTATATTATTGATAGATTCAGTTTACAAAAGGCAGAACTCATTCGCAAATTGGACGTGTCCGCCATTGTTCGTTTAGAAATGTTAGTTTCGGTTCTGTTTGTCGATTCCTAATGAAATGCATCTCGCCGCTTTCTGTGCAGGGGCGGGGCGGGAAGTGTAGCACAGTGGCAGGGTTGGGAAGCAAAACTCGGTTCCGAGTAGGAACAAATAACAATTGTCCGTTCCCGGGATTGATAAGAGTTGTGAGGACAGGAGGCGAAGCCGAGCCCCGCGGACCGCAGCTCCCTCTCTCTGCTCCGGATCAGCTGATCGCTGCGTCTCTCTCTCTCTCTCTCTCTCTCTCTCTCTCTCTCTCTCTCTCTCTCTCTCTCTCTCTCTCTCTCTCTCTCTCTCTCTCTCTCTCTCTCTACACACAGCGGATTCACTGCCCGTTTAACAGCCTCATCTTTGTCAAACTTTCTTATGTTCTTTCTCTAACACGTAATGAAGGTTATTAGGACTTTTAGCTCCTTTGTTGTTAATATTGACCGCCATTTCCTTTATGAAGTGAAGCAGCCTCCCTGTGTCCTCGCGCTGTAATCATATCCCCGGACCCCCATACTCGGAGGAGCACAGGGATGTCAGTATTGTTTATAAGGCAGGGTATAGAAATTATTGAAATTAAAATACTATCTATTTACTTTTACAAACAGTGAACAGCTGGGCAGCTGCAGCATGTGTATTGCAGGACATGTGTAAGCGTCTTTGAGTTTTAGAAAAGCGCTAGGCCTATAGGCTATAAATATAATGTATTATTATTATTATTATTAGGCCTATGTGTTGGACATGTGTGGTTGGACTCTGTCTCACAGGCAGGTTGCAGCATGTGTGTTGCAGGACATGTGTTGGACACACAGATTGTGTGGTTGGACTCTGTCTCACAGGCAGGTTGCAGTGTAACATCAGAGGAGACTGGGCCAATTGTACATTCTTAAACTGCACCACTTAGAACTAACAAAACAATGCAGAGATTATGTTTATATAATTGTATTCAATAACCGTAATAAATTTAACAGTATGAACTGATTTGTAAATAGGAATACAGATTTGACTTAATGTTTTCATAAATATATTTTTCTCCCAGTTTGTCATGGGACTTATTTTTACCCTCTCAAAGAACCGGAATCGAGAACCGAAAATAACTGGAATCGAAAAGCCGAACCGGAATCGTTAAAATCTAAACGATACCCAGCCCTATGTGTGATGCAGTAAAATCTTACCGCTCACTCACGTGAGCGGTGTCGTAAAAACCGTGGGAAAATGTGAAATACGATGGCGAAGAAGAAGATTCCAGTGGCCCCAATTGGTGTCCATTCTGGACAAGTGAAAATGTATTCGGACAAGTAAATTGCCAAACTCACTTGTCCATGGACAAGTACTCTCTAAAAACTTTTTCTCACACTGGACTTGTTTGGCCTGTTAATAAAGCTGAAGTGGAACCAGTGAGTCAGTGATGAAGGAGGGGATTCAGATTTTGACTAAAAAGCGCTTCATGATGTTGGACGTGAGTGCTACTGGATTGTAGTGATTAAAGAGCCTGTGACACGAACCCAACAACTGTTGTGCAATGAAATAGTGGGCTACTAGTAATCTCGAACCGTCAGTTTAAAAAAGAAAAAGCGATACCGTTCCGATAAATATCAATAATTTCGAACATCGCGGGAAAATTCCTTCGACTCATTTTGAGGTTTTGGGGGAAGCCGGAAGTGACGTCAATGCGGGAACGCTTCACTGTGCGGCGAGAGAGCCAAACACGGACAAAGTGTGTTGTCATGCGTAGAAATGGTGAATTACTGAGTTTAGGCACGTTAATAACGTTTTAATGAAGTTGACTACAGTATATTCATATTTGTCAGTGCTTTCATGTCAATTCGGCGAACATAAACATAAATGATCGTGGTGAAGATGATGATTAAATTAGGATTAAAAATCGGTAGTGAGATCTGCTGAATTTCCTCCCGTCGGATGTGATATAAAAACAAATCGATTATTTTTGTAAACTCAAGTGGATGAAACTACATTTATTAGTGCTTTCATGTCAATTCGGCGAACATATGATACATTAAATGATCGTGAGGATGATGATTTAAAAATCTTTTGTTTGAGCCGGTCTGCATTTCCTGATGAGAAAACAAACCTTAGCTTTTTGTAGTTGCAGTCAGTGGTGTAGTGGGCGTTGGACGCGGGGATACGCCGTACCCCCACTTATTTGAAACATGATTTCTTTTTGTAATAGTCTAATACATCTAAAATCATTGCCAGTGTTATCAGTTGCAAGTGTGTGTTTGTTGTAATAATGACGAAAACATAATAGGCAGATTTCACAGTAATTATAATAAAAACGTAGCTCAAGCATTTATGCAACTTGATTTGAAGCGTGTGTGTGTGAGGGGCAGAACTGTGTGTGTAGGGTGACCAGGTGTCCCGCACTGTGCGAGACTGCACACACAGCATTTTTATTATTTGTCCCGCGTCCCACACATTGAGACTATGTCCCGCATTTGAGTGATAGTCGCGCAGAAAGGCCGGATCGGTTCGCTGACAGCCGGCACCGCCCTTTATTATTATATTGTCTAAACGGCATCATGTAAGTTGCGCTGACAGGCGACACAGAGGTCCCCAAGCCCCCCCCCCCGTTGACAGTTCACGAGCACGTCCATAGTGTCTCCCGTCCACCCACCACCCCGTCCACCCAGTAAAAACATCCCCACTACACCACTGGTTGTAGTAGTACACCAACATGGATTAAACGTGTGTTTTTTTTTACCACAATGTTGGGGAAATTAATGGATAAAATGCACGGATTATTATTATTATTATTATTATTCCCACTCGGAGCGGGACACTAGGTCCACCGTTTCCCCGCAGCGAGGCTCCCCCCGTTGACAGTTTACGTGGGCTGGGCTGGGTGCAGTGGCGGACTGGCCATCGGGACGAATCCCGATGGGCCGGTACCGAAGTGGGCCGGTCGGATAAGTCACTAGCACATCCCCCACTCCCCCCGTTGACAATTTACTAGTGGTACCGAAGTGGGCCGGTCGAGAGTCCCGGGCTGATTTTTAGTCCCAGTCCACCACTGGCTACATGACCGTATGATCGCCCATATTGACGCACCTAATTCCTAAACTTCTAACAGATACAAAATAAACCGATCCTTCAGCCTCATATGAGCTCTCAGACACGTTCAAAATTAAACTGTCATCGCTGTCTGAGCTTGCTGCTGTGTGCGCCATCGTGCGTTTACATGCAGATGCTGGGATCCTGAACAGTGCAGCTGGAGCGCTGTGCCCGCATTGACGTCACCCATAATTTGGCGGGATTTGAAGAATCCCCGAGAAGATCCAGGAAATGGTCAACATTGAAGGGCAGATTAATGGTTATCAAAGTACAAATATCCAAAATCAGTTCAGTAACGGTTTTCAAGGGGACAATATTTACTCAAATTGATGGGTTTGGATGATGGGGGAAAATCGTGTCACAGGCTCTTTAAGCTTTGGTCTTAACTCGTGGGCAGGGACACTGGTGGTCTTCTTGAAATATGTGGGGACTACAGACTGGAGCAGTGAGAGTTTGAACATCTCTTTGAAGACATCTGCCAGTTGATCTAAACACACCTACAGAGCTCTGCTATAAGGTCCAGGTGCCTTTCGTGGATAAATCCCTTTCGAAAGTATCTGCACACATCTGCCTTTGATATTATAAGTGGGCAGGGGTCCTGGGCCTTCTGATCTTCCTCATCTGGGAACTTATTCTCATGCCGTGCATAGAAGGAGTTCATTTTTTCTGGGAGAGATGCAGACATTACCTCAGCACTGCTGGTTTCCCTTTCGAGTTCAGACTTCATGTTTCTGGTGTTTTAGCTCTAGTTCATAGATACCACATTGTCCCTCTATTGACTCTTAGCCAGTGGCGGTGCCAGAGTATTTTTGTTGGGTAATCTATGGTAGGGCTAACCCATACAGTGGTGGGGCTCAAATCAGTATTTGCAATGTAATTACATACACCGTACATGCTCCCCTTGACAGTGAAACGGCACGCGTGAGGTTTAGATTATTTCCCTGCCTCAATCCAAATTCAACTGTATGAAATAAAAAGGCACAAAAGGGCGACCTGGAGCCAATCCTGTAATTTCCCCACAGGTGAAAGAGTTGACATGCTGAAAACCCCTGCAGGGGGGTCTGGGGTATTCTCCACAATAGGAGATTTTTTGAAATACTAACATAATACATACATTCTACTCTCTTGAGAAGAAAAATAAATAA
The DNA here is from genome assembly GCF_949606895.1 of Notothenia rossii. Taxonomy (NCBI): domain Eukaryota; kingdom Metazoa; phylum Chordata; class Actinopteri; order Perciformes; family Nototheniidae; genus Notothenia; species Notothenia rossii. Next base: position 13,325,977 of record NC_136909.1, on the reverse strand, counting down.
ATCTATTACTACACATTTAAAAAAATGAATACCATTTTAGTTTTGTGTTACTTTGTTCTGAAAGCTGAGCCTGCTGCTCCTCGCAGAGAGAAGAGGGAAGAGGCTGTGTGAATTACTTTACATTGTGGATAAGGGTGGATAGCCCCCATTGTTCTGTGTGAAAAAATGAAAGACAGCCCACACACCTATCAATCATCAAACCGTGGGGTCATATCGCATCGATGTATAGAGAGATGTACTACAGCAAAAGTATTCTCCGTCGGGACTTCCTGCAACAACACCACGCCGTTATCTTGATTCTGAATGGCCAGAAGACATTATCAGAGATGTTCTATTGAGAAAACGATCACTACGTGACAAAAGTTTTCAAAACCGTTTCTAGTCTTCGGTATTTCCAGACAAGTGGCTACTGAAATCAATCGTACTAACTGCTGTCTGTGCAATTTAATCTGCGCGAGTTTGCGGACTTTATTTTGCTTACTTTAACATCATTTTTCATGGTGGGGCTAAGCCATTTCTTGGTATGGCTGGCTGTAGCCTACCCCAGCCATACCCTGGCGCCGCCACTGCTCTTAGCTATGCTAATAAGTCCCCAAAGCACTACCGAGATTTCCTGTGCTGCTAATCCAAGTTTATTATGATTTGAAAGCGACTTCCCTGTTTGATTTGGTTATGTACAGTATCTTTGGTACAACGTCATGTGTTGCAGCCAATTTGATGTATTTTAATATTTGTATACGAAGGTTCTGTGATACTACTGAATTGACCTGGGCATAGGCGGGGACTCAGCCAATTTCAGGGTACAGCCTACTATTTGTGGAGGACACAGGTGCACAGCATTAGGGATTGGGAATCACCAGAGGGAAGCCACACAGTTTTTCAACCGTGTGTGTTTTCGCTTATTTTCTGTTTGTTTTGAGTTAATTTCGGTTTATTTCTTTATCACAGTTAGTTGTTTAGTTATCAGTCAAACACCCGGCTCTTGTTTTGCTGTCATCATCCTGCAATCCAAATAAACATCTTAAATTTACTAAAAGAGAAGACCTGATTTGCTGTCAACATCACGCGTCTGGAAAAGCTTCACACCATATCCCTCACTGGCAAATATTTGTTGTTCGGTTGCCTTTACATCATGTATGTATTTACCTAAGTACATTGGTACCAGCAGGCTTTTTGAGACCAAACAGTTGCAGGGAATCCGCCCACTGGGGAGCTCCCTACAGATGCATTCCTTCAACAGATTTTAGTTTGTTTGTATTTTTTGTTTATTTGAAGGCATGCTCAGTTATACCTGGACTTCGCTGTTGTTTAATTTGACTGTGTTTTCTTAAATTTGTTTTCAAGTTATGTCTGTTTACCCGACAGATTTTACAAAGTATTTAAACTGCTTGAAATCACTCACTCTTCTAAGAGCATTAAAATAAGCTACATACATTATAAATGAATTGATAGAAGTAGGACTGTAATTGGTGTATATTTTACAACTATACAGCACTGTATTGGGTTTGCTAGGAAAGACAGATTTGGTGAAAAAATGTGCATGTCGTGTGTCCAAATGTGAAACCATGTTGGAAATGTCTTTCAGGCTACTCCTTTTCCTTTTCGGCGATGTCTTGATGTCTGCGGCAGCAATCAATGCTGCTCATCAGCTCTGTAATTGTGTTTAACGACTAAATAAATGCTTAAGGAATAAACACACCCCTCTGCCATCGCATTGTCCATCTGTAAGTAGCAGTGGCGGCGCCAGAGTATTTTTGTTGGGTAGGGCTTACCCATACAGTGGTGGGGCTCAAGTCAGTATTTGCAATGTAATTACATACACGCTATCGCCCCTCTTGACAGTGAAACGCCACACGTGAGGTTTAGATTATTTCCCTGTCTCAATCCAAATTGAACGGTATGAAATAAAGAGGCACATTTGTCTTTTACATTACATTACATTGCATTTAGCTGACGCTTTTATCCAAAGCGACTTACAATAAGTACATTCGACCAGGAAGATACAAAGTAGAAGAAAACAGAATCATATAAGTACATCAGGTTTCATAGAGCCAAACATTTCAAGTGCTACTCAACTGGCTTTAGATAAGCCAGTCCTTTATTAGTATATAAAGTCTTGTAGTGCATAAAAAGGGCGACCTGGAGCCAATCCTGCAATCTTCCCACAAGTGAAAGAGTTGACATGCTGAAAACCCAACCCCTGCAGGGGGGTCTGGGGGGAATCTCCCCAAAAAAAATTTGAAATACTAACATAGAATACACATTCTGGTAGCCTACTCTCTTGAGAAGAAAAATAAATAAATCTATCACTACACAACATATTTTAAAAAATGAGTGCCATTTTAGTTTTTAGTTTCTTTGTTCTGAAAGCTGAACCTGCTGCTCCTCAAAGAGAGAAGAGGGAAGAGGCTGTGTGAATTACTTTACATTGTGGATAAGGGTGGATAGCCCCCATTGTTCTGTGTGTCAAAATGAAAGACAGCCTACACACCTATCATTCATTGGTGACTTGTGTTGTTCTGCGAGACCAGAGATGTAGTTGATTGAGAGTTTCACACAAACAAATGTGTTACTTCACAGTTTTACGACACGTCATTTATTTTTTTACTTGCAAAATTGTCTTTTAAACATCATATGTGTAATTCGTGGCACAATTTAGAAGGTGAGGGAGAGTGGCGAAGTCCCTCCCCTTCCGGTGGACCTCCATGGGATCTTATTTCGAAAAAATGATGTTTTGAAGTCAATGGAGAGAGAAATATTATCTTTCGATCCCGTTTGACTTGTGCCACCTGTCCCGGATCTCTCATTAAACCCCATTCATAGAGTGCCGTATCCTGCCTGCCTGTGTTCCCCATTCTGACCTTAAAGAACAACTTGCAGGTTAGAGACACCAGTGAATAAATGTGTAGGAAAATGATGAATACACTAGATTTTCAAAAAAATATACCGAAATATACACTACAGTGACATCTGCCGTCGTTTAAGTAAGACATTTTCACTTCCGCATAAAAAAGCCTCCGCACGTGACCTCCCGCGTCTAACGGCCGGTCTAACGTATGAATAAATATGGATCCCAATGCTAGTTTTGACACAGAAGAGGTTGAACATGTATATTCGAATGCATATGACGGACCACAACCGTATAATTATGAGCCTGCTAGGCGTACAAGAGACCAGGAGCCAAGGATTACAAGAAATAACGGCCATCGGAGAGAAATGGAGCTTTGGTGTGAGGAGAACCAGTGGAGAACAGTAAAATAAAGTTGCTATTGAGCCCGAGTGTTTAGCAGGTTTCAAAACCCAGAACCTGTGATTTTAATTATACTGCATCTTTTGTCAAGTTGAAAGGGTTTAATAATAATTGCAAATAGTATACCTATATCACATTTTTTGAGGAGAGGTGTCATGGCGATTTACACTGATCATAATTCCATTGTTGAGGTATACTAAAATAGAAAAATACTGTGCAATTTTCCAAACTCACATTGGTTTCGCATAGAGCATCTCTGTAAAGTATGTGTATTCAGCAGTATTCAATTTCTCCACTAAACTGCTCGCTGCAGCTCCCCCCCCCCCCCCCCTCCGTGATTTCCTTGTTTAGCGATACACAGCCAAACACAGCCAAACTCAACCTGAACACACACAAAGTCACAGCCGAAATAAAAACAATAAGTGTGGCTTGATATTGAGTACGAAAAAGGTTTATAGGTTGATAAACGCTGTGAGAATGGGTCTGCAGAGAGAATTTCGCGCGATCCCAACTGTCTGTTATCAGCCTGCAGCACGGAGCAGAAATCAGCAGGGCTGCCTGCACTGAGTATGTGTGTGTGGAGTGGTCAATTTGGACCAATCAGCGGGGGCTTAACGTAACGGCTCTGCGGACGTAACGTAACGGCTCCACAGATTGGCCCATTTATTTCCGGGTACGTGCTTTCGTAAGCACGTACCCGGAAGAATCAAATGGATGATGACGTCATTACGACGTTTCACCAACGAGGCGTTTTGGGGAGGTATTTTTTGTGTTAGAGTTTTACTCGCTACAGGGTGTACTTTGAGGGTTTTGACTCTGCACACCGTTTACATGCAGAAAAACCTTCATAACACACAAGGGGACGGCTAATAACTGGAAAAGCATCACATGTCACCTTTAACAAGGCTATCAAGTTTTCCGGGTAGATATTATGTCCCTATCCCAAATCACAATTTACCTCGGAGAGAGAGAGAGAGAGAGAGAGAGAGAGAGAGAGAGAGAGAGAGAGAGAGAGAGAGAGAGAGAGAGAGAGAATCTTGCAATGTTTTTTTTTTATTAAATAACTTGATCCTTGCCTCCTTGGCCCAATTATTGACCAGATTTCATCAAAATCTCTTACCAGGTTTTATCTAACAAATAAACAAATGTCAATTTAGAATAATCTTAACCTGAAAACTGTGAACCACAGAATCTGCTGGTTTCACACTAATTTCTTGTGTTAAACCGGGAATGCCGTGCGAGATAAAGGCCAACTGCCTCATCCTTGGCGATCTCCTGGCAGGAAGTGGAAAGAGGGGCAGGGGCAGTGGAGGACAAGACTGCTCTGCTCTCTCGTAGAGTCTCTGGTGACCTGGAGTAGCCCTCTCTCAGAGACTCCATCAGGGCTGCAGCGTATGCTGAAGGAAGGAAACAAGTGATCACATTCAGTGATATTATAGATGCATCACACAATAAATAATATTTAGGGACCGAGTAAAACAGCTAACCGTATGATGGCTTCTCCTTGATAGGGCGAACTACCCAGCCACCTTTGCAGAACCTTGGGTAGACAACTGCATAATGCACCTCACCATCACTGGTTCGAGCAACCTCTCTGCTGCTATTATGGTTAAAGTGCAGGGCTGCCATGAGAAGCCTGTAGAAAAAGCAGATTATGCAGTTCACAAGTTGTACATATGTGAATAAACTGTTTAACTGATTGCATTAATCGGTTAAACTTCTTATTGTCCGGTAACGGTTAAATGGTTAATTATTAACATCCCAAAGACGTACACATTCTTTCACCATCACATCATATTTACCTGCTGTACATCCCAAGGAAGGAGAACCCAGTGTGCTTTGGTGCAAAGTGGAGGATGAGGGGGTGAAATGCCTCCAGGGAATAGGTCTGATGCTGTGGAGACAACTTCCGAACATCACCAATGCTGTTCTCAAAGTCACCCTCTCCAGTTTAATGGCTGCAGTTGTTCCTGTACAAACACATATTTTGTTCTGATGTTACTAGAATTGTCTACATATGCATTTATTACCTACACTGATAAAGCACGATTGTGTGATACCATCAGGTGTTATTTATATAATGCCTTGTTAATGTGTTAGCAAATTTTGGGTTATATGTTGATGGAGTGCTCTGGAACCAAAATAAACTAAGCACCAACAAGCACTTGGACGAATTGTCAGCAACAGTGTACCGAGTACAGGTGATTAATGATGGCTGGCCTCCACAGCTTCAGGTCTTCACACTCCCTCTCCTTTGCAGCAGCATCCAAAGCTTTCCCTAGACCTGTTTCACAACAGAAACAAAATGTTAAAAAAGAAAATGTCATTATAAACAAAAGCCAGCCTAATCAAACCTACCAACATCAAGATACATACTTTTACCAACATGCCAGATATCAAAGAAATGACTCGTTCTTCCTGGACACAAATCCTCCCGCACCCACTTGACAACCTAAAGAGTGAAACACAACACCTTAATTGCTTACTAACTAGTAAGAAATGTATTTTTTGCTGTTAATATGGTGCGCCAAGAATCTTTGTGTGTACATATGTCTGTTCGTTCTTGTGTGTCTTTACTTGGCGATTTCTGTCCGTAATAAGGGCTGAAACTTGCATGTGTCGCTCCTTAAGGAAGTCACTGCTGCGTTTCAGACCCTCTAGTTCACACCAGGTGCTGCTTGGGACCTCTGAGCTCTGTAAAACAACATTATGCAGTCCTATCACTAACCGTGACACATCAGACGAAAGCACATCAGATTTGTGTGACTGATAATGTTAACTTACCTGGACAAGTTGAAGATCCAAAACCTTGTTTATTCTGTACTCGATCAAGGAGTAGGTGCCATATTTGGCACAATGGCCAGGAGAGTCTGACCTATGAGTGTTAAAAACTGTTTAAATCAGACATTAAAGCCTAAAAAACAATGCAATGCCGTTATTGTAAGTTGCTTTGGATAAAGCTAAATGAATGTAATTTAAATATTGTTTAGACCTCTTTTCTATATCAATAATACAAGCTGAAGTGTTCTACCTGCAGTCACCAGAGAGGATTAGCCCACCCCCCCCCATCTCCTTCAGTTCTCGGATAATCCCAGCCTGCTCATTTTGCCAGGCCTGCACGATAGTAGGGATTGTGTACAGGCGTTGATGGCGGAAGAAGGTGCTGGCACTGATGCACTGAAGCCCAAACAGTTTCAACATCCTTATTGTCTGGGTAGCCATGCAACCTGAAAAGTGGATGGCCCCACTCAGTAACAGGTTGCAGGCTGGCATGTTTCTGTGCAGATTTGGCTGGTTCTGCCAAAAACGCTCATACCCACATGTTGCACAGACCTAAGAGATGTGAAAAGCAGAACATTGCCAGTACAACTCTTAGTCAGTCGAAAATCAATTATACCATAGAACTAATGAAGTATATACACAGTGAATTGATAAAACATACAAATAAAACCAACATTTACATACAGGTTATGATACAACCTTTATTTTTACATCAGTGGAATTCACACATATCCTCTTACTCGTTTTATCTTGACATACGTTCCCTCTTGCTGCTCCACATTACCCTGGGTTTCCCCACAATAGGCAGGTCAAATGGTGAACAAGGACATCAGCTCTTGCTCTGGGTCTATAAGCCCAGCATCACTGGCTGTAGGTGAATCTGTCCCTTCGTTACATGCAGTACCGTTGTCTCCCAAAGTCTTGAAACACACCAACATTACACATGAAAATAAATAGCAACTGCGCCATTAGCTATGCAAATAAAGTCCCCACGCTAGTTACGTAACCACACTTCGGGGATATAACATTAACAAACTGAAGTGACCAATTATGCCTAATGGTAGGTTTTACAAAATAGGATGCCAATTCTAGCTAACATTATCCATTCCGTCCTGACAGGCTGGAATGTGTGCAACCTGCACAAACACAATACTTCACCATGATTACAAATGGTGAAATACAATGTAAAACTCCCGAAAAATACCAGCTCAATAAAACACAACCGCTCAAACCAACTACCAACTACTACCGCGAATTGGTCAAAGAGAAGGACTCCCCCATATGACGCGCTTGACGTATAACCTTAAAAAAAAAGCAGTTTTTAGTAGCAGAGCTCAAAAAGGCTCCTTTTCCCTCTGAATTCCTTTCTCGTCTCTCGTAAAACATATCAAATCCTGCATTAACATTAACCTAATTTTCAGGCAGTATTTCAACATCTATAGTTGTAGTGTTAAATCAGTAGGTTTCGGTGTGCATCACTCCATGTCATTTCGCTACTAAATTCACCTCTAGGAAATAGTATATTAGCCACATGCTAAATGCTAACCGGAGATGAAGGATTTTCAGAATAAAAGCTTAAGCTTGTGCACGAGAATTTCTGTTTTTTTTCCTGTATAAAACAGCATTTAAACTGACGGTATGTTTAAGCTACATTATACCATCAAAACATTGATTTTAATTTCTAAAAAGCTCAAAAAGGCTCCTTTTCCCTCTGAATTCCTTTCTCGTCTCTCGTAAAACATATCAAATCCTGCATTGACATTAACCTAATTTTCAGGCAAGGTTAAGCATAAATATAGGAAAAAAAAAAACCTGCAAGTTGCTCTTTAACAGAACCTCTGACATCGCACAACACAGACAGCTGAATGGAGAATGGCTCATACACTATTTCACTAATACTACAACCCATACAACATGACAAATAAAATCCATAGGAATTTGTGCTGTTCTGACTGTAAAGATTAAGTTTGATAGATTAATAAAGCAGAATAATTTACCCTATCCATGACTGCAATGGTGCTCCTGATTTCTTTTCCTGCAGCACCTCCTTTTTTGATGAAGACTTTTACCAGCTGGTCAGAGCACTCATCAAGTTGAGATAGGAATTTTGATGTCAGAGGGACAGTGGTAATTCGCATGAACTCCCTGTTGATCTGAAAACACATGAAGATGGCAACATCCAAAAGCAAAGTAAAATTGGTCAACCATTCTCATTTAATCAAAATGTCCAGTGTCAAAATATTAACATATGGTGCAAAATTGAACAGCATATTACTTACTTCATTCATTTCAAACAGAGCCGGCCATCTGCTTTTAAAATCTGCAACCAGTGGCTTGTCCTGGACAACCTCTTGTCGTCGGTATGAGAAGGTCCTCTCCATTCTTTCCTTCACAACCACCTGGTTGTTTCTCTTCTGTACCTCAGTCAGCAGTGGAAGTCTTTCATTTTCAAGGCTTTCTTTTGTTTCCCCTCTCGGAAGCAGTGGACAGTAATTCACTTCAGCCTTCTTTGGTTTCTTCACATTTAAGGCTGCCTTGTCCTGGTCTTGTGATTTGTGCTTGAGGGAGTTGACACAGATTTCAGGGCAGCCGAGTTTGCCAAGCCTTGAACGGAAGTTTGCCATCTTGTACTTCAAGCTCTGCTTCCAACCTTCAAAGCCTGTTGTGGACCCTTGCTCTGTCAAACATGGATGGGTCTTGACCAAAGCTTCCACTACATTGCTTATCTGTACATTGTTGGGGTACGGTGTGTACTTGAACATTTTCTCTGATAGGCCTTCAAGAATGACTGATTTCATCTTAGGGCCAGGAATAAGTGGGGTGCCATTTGCTTGTAAGTTTTGGTTTCCTTTTTCAAGCTGCATCTCCGTATCAAATGAAAACGAGGAAATAACAAAGACATCCGGCCAGGTGCATGATCTTGACTCGGGAGAGGATGACAGTAGGGGTGCACCGAATGGGAAATTCTTGGCCGAAACCGATACCGAAAATAGGAAACAGTTGGCCGAAAACCGAATGCCAAAAGGCCGAAAATGATTAATAGAAATATATATATATATATATATAATGTATACATTTTTTACCAATGTTGTTCAGCTACCTGATTATGGAAAAATACATGATTATGGCAAAACTTAGCTTAAATAATAATCACTATTATGGGTCCATAAAACATTTATTCAGCACTTTTGAATGCATACAGTACATTAATTCCAAGTCAAGTGCATTTTATTTTCTCTGTAGGATGACTACAACAAAGTGCATTCAGAACAAAGTCAAAGTGCTTTAAAATAAACATCTAGGCCAGTAGGCCTACAACAAAATAGTGTAAATAAAGACTGTAACAGCCAGGCCTTCAACAACAACAAATGCACCTATAAGTGCATGCATACAAATGTGCAAACTGGATAAATCCACATGAACGTAACTATTTACAAATGAAATTATAGTTGAATTTCAAGAATCTGTAAATAAGGCTGTCTGTCCTCATAAGCAAAGTAGTAAACATTGTATAAAGATACATAAAGTGAAAACTGGATACAAAATCCACAACCAATTACAAATTAAATTACAATTTCAGGGAATCTGCAAATAAGGTGGCCTGTCCTCATGAGCAATGTAAACAACATTGTATCATTTAGATACCGAAAGTACAATATATTGAACACTGTGCTGCTGTCATTTCCCCCTAATGATAACCTGAAATGGTGAATTATAACTCACAATGAAAATTGTTCAGGAAAGTGGGTATAGAGTAGACATGTAGAACTAGATAAGCTTATGATAAGCCAGCCTTGTCTATTTATTAAGGAAACGTGGGAGGTTCTTTTTAATGAACAGTAGCTTCTCTGCTTTATCAGCCATAAGTCTGTTCCTCTTCTCATCAAGCACATGAGAGGCAGCGCTGAACAGTCTCTCGCTGTCACTGCTTGTGATTTGATCTTACTCCGCATATTTGTCCGGGTGTTTTGATTTCAAGTGGTGGAGTAATCCCGAAGTGGTGAAAGTCTTTGCAGTTACACCCCCTCGAGAAATGTCAGCTGAACAAGTTTTACAAATCGCAATCCGCGCCTCTTTCTCTGATATTTTTAAATATCTCCAAGCGGCAGACATGTTGGCTGTGAGCCAGCCGCGAGCATGGTCGCGCGCCGTGCTTGTCGCCGCGTTTTGATTACGTCATCACAACAACACGTTAGCTTACCAACGTAACCCTGTTCTCTGACATTCGGTGATATTTTTTCGGTGCTAGAACCCTTTCGGCCGAAAGGGCCTTTTTAACCATTTTCGGCCGATAATTTTCGGCGGCCGAATATTCGGTGCATCCCTAGATGACAGTATTACTGTATCATTGGTGCCACGTGATGAAATGGAGGAGACGTCCTCTGATTCCAGATATGAAGTTGTGGGACATGGCTGTGTGTCACCCAAGCGGCAAACTCTGGGTAACAGCCAGGAGGCCAATACGGAAGTGCAAAACACTGCAGTTCATACATGGGCCGCTAGGGACTGACTGCAGAAAGGAGCAATTTCCATAGACCCCCATGTTAAAATGCCCAACTCTACAGCAGAAAAAAAGATGTTTCTACCCATGGATGCAATACATATTATTATCGATATAGTTAGATTCCGCCTTCATGATTATGAATCTGTGAGTGAATTGTTTTCTAACACGACCCCTTTTATTTCTATTAGGTCTTAAAGTTTTTGCATTAATTAGGGCGTGGTCACTTTGATGGACATGTACATGCCTCACTGTCAGCTAACAGCAACTTGTCTACTCTGCTAGGCTACAACCATAGAGGCTATAACGTTAGTTAGTCATAGTACTGTACTTGACCCTTTAGCTTTAGCCGTGTTCGTGGTGATTGTGCCTTTTAGGGAATATTGTTACAAATACCAGACAATTAAAATGTCGTGCTGTGCGCTTGAATGTACTAACAGAACTTCCAAGAAGTCTAAAATGATAATATTACACATGTTAATCCTGTTCGCAGGTGTTTGTGTGCTTGGTAGCTTAGCTTGTTACTTATTAGCCAGCTAAGGACGTAACCCTTTATACATACAGATACATTTTAGTTTATGATTCAGCCTTGGGTAAGACTTTTATAGTCTATGGCTATAATTTAATGCTAAACGGGAGCAAATGTTAATAGGGGACCCAATTATCCCAGTGGTGGCCGCCGGAGCTAACGGAGCCGCAGGGGGCTAGAGATCCAGCCGGCGTCCCGGAGCTAGCCCACTGCGGCTCCGTTAGGTCAGGGCGATGGAGTCCTTCGTTATAACTGGAGATCAAGGAATGCACCGAAATGCAGACTTGGTTCGCCTGCTGTAGTATTAGCTAAATAAATTATGTTGAACAAGGCTTATTAAGCTGAACCTCGCCACAATTGTTCTGCTATGTATCGGTACTTATTTTCTTAACGTGTGAATGACAAGGATTAAGAATAACAAAATATAGCTAATTCTCTTGCAGATTGTCTCATTTGATTATGAATATAACGTTTATATAGGGGAACTACACTGTTAGCAGTAACTTGGTATGCATGTATTTCATGTTAGCTTAGCTTCTTAGCCTGAGCTAGCTCTGTTTACTTCCAGTTCGGAGGCAGCAGGCTGCAGGTCCCGCCTCGGCTCCGCCTCTTTGCCCTTATTTGGAGCAGGCGGGATTAGACTCTGACGTCGCTGTCAAGCGTTAGTGGCCGACTCCGCCTACTAAGGGCTTCTCTGCAACTCTGCAGAATCCTATGGGTGACGTCACGGACACTTCGTCCATTTATATATACAGTCTATGGTTTTAAGGCATGCAGACGAAGCAGTAGAAGTTGCAGACTTTTCCCCCAAAGCAGAATTTTGTGATCGGGTTGCTCTTCTTCTGATTTCCACGTTTGACACACTGTCACTTGGTTGTACATCCTCTTGCATGTCATCTGTTGTTGGAATATCCAGCACAGCAGCAGTTATTGTGGCAGAATCCTCTTGTGGCTCCTTTAACCACTGTTTAATGTCCCTCCGAAAGCTTTCACTGTATTCCAAGATACTGGCAAACCATTCCTTTTGTTTCTTCAGTTCATCCTCTGGGAGTAAAGGAATCAACATTTCATGTGAAATAATGGCTTTTTCACCCAGTTGAATTAATTTCTCTAAATGAGTCTGCGCACGTGAGGCATTTCCCCTTTCTCTCATGTGTGCTTTTATTTCTGGTATGAGTGCTTTTATTTTGTTCACACTGGTGTTACGTTCCCGTTGAAGTTTTTCGATGTTATTTACCAATGCCTTCGCAGTGAGTGTGCGTTCTCTTTTCCCATAATCCATTTCAACGTCAACATTTATTTGACTAATTTCTCCGTTAGATTATTCAAGCTTCCTTAGTGCATTCGTTTGATTGCAACACACTCAAAGATCGGAAGAAAATTCCTTCAAAGCATCACATTTCCACATGTCCACATCAACAGAGCAGCGTGACTTCCATGCGACAGAGTGGAGTTATACGGAGATACACAGCGGTGAATATGTGCACATTCAGTAAGGCTTACCTGGCTGTGATCCGCGTTGAATGCGGCTTCCAAAACTGAAGTCTCTATTAACAGCCAGTGCTTACCTCCGTGAATTATTTCCATATCTCCATTCTCATCCAATAGATCCTTAATTCATGCGCTGTTTGAAGATGATCGCCTTACATATTGTGTGCTTGTTGTTTTTTGTTGAGAAAATGTAGCGACAGCAGGAAACAAACTAAGTCGCTGAGAGGCTGAGGCCGGGCCTGTTTGCTGTTGTATGACACGCTAAAAAAGTACTCTCTGAGATCTGAAGCTCTGTTTCGTAGTATGGTAGTTTAAGGAAAAAACTCGGTGATCAGACATATACATCGTTATAATCAAAGCAATTGTAATCTTGCGGTCAACAAAAAAATACAATGCCCCTGTGTCACCCTCTCTTCCACACACCCACACCTCACACAGGTGAACAGTTATAATGAGTGCCACCCATACCCATGTGACCCAAGCCAACCAATCAATAGTGATCATGGCTCCTACACATTCATCTCCTCACGCCTGGACTACTGCAATGGAGTCCTGTTCGGGGTCACCAGCAAAGCCCTGGACAGGCTCCAGTACGTCCAGAACTCTGCAGCCAGGCTCCTCACCCACACTAAGCCCTGGCAACACATTACCCCCACCCTCATCCACCTTCACTGGCTCCCGGTCAAGTCACGCATCCAGTACAAACTCCTCCTGCTAACATACAAATCTCTCCACTCCCTAGTAGGGCTGTGCAATTTAATCAATCCTGCGATATATATCGATATTTTGTTTCCCGAGAAAGTATTGATATTTCAGCGATCGATACATTAAGTCCCATTCAAATCCCCCCTGTTCCGCCTGGCACTCTGCTCGCTGCCCATCCCCCCCCGTTCACTTTGCATGAAGAGCGATTACGTCAGCCAGCCGAGTCCGCTAGTGTCGCTGTAGAGCAGGCATCCTCAAAGTCCGGACTCCGGTCCGGATCCGGACCGAACCACAACTGTCTCTGGACTCTGAGCAAATTACACTTTTCATATGTGTTATCTGCGAGACATCGCCACAACGCAACGAGTCAAAAATGTTCCGCTATGTCCAACAACAAACAGCGCTCTGCATGTCCGACTGTTCCACTGTCTGTGTGTCTCTGTCAACGCATTGGTCCAATCACATTCAGCGTCAGCGTTTTTTCCCCCCACCAACAGTCTGCGAATCAGAGGAACGGTAGGGCGGGTCTTCGCGGAATGCGGGTGTGAAAAATGCGTGTGTTTAAAAAAAAAAAGTCAGAGCGAGAATTAACAGCTCATCTAGTTGCATCTGTACTGTAGCTAGTAGCCTAGTTTCACCTACTGGGGTGGCATGGGGGGGCAACTGCTACCCTCAAAATAGGCCTTGCCACCCCAGCTGCCACCCCAGTTGGCAGCTTTGTTTTGAAAGAAAAGTTGTGGCTCATCGGACATTTATGAGAGAAAGTCTCTAATGTCCGAGTGCAAGTGAATGCAGAACAAGACGTACGTCTTGTAACCCCTCCCCCGGCCCTGGCGCGAGCATGGAAATATGATTGGCGGCGATTTCATTTGAACGGTACGGCGCAAAACGAGAAGCATTCGGACCAAAGTACTGAAGGAATGAGGTATTTGCGGTCTACAATGACAAAGAAGAGACTGTCAGGTTGGCTGTACTCAGCATTGAATCAAAACGCACTAAAGCTGTTGATCTTAATCAGTGTGTGAGGCGTTTTGCTGAACAAGATGTTAATCGCCGCATTCAGCTGTAATAGACATGTCAACGTGATGCTCTGCTCACGGATGAGCATACAAAACTGTTAAGATGATGACCTTACGTGTGTAAATATATGTTTTTCTTTGTGGGGGTCTGCCCCCAAAAAACAGTTTTAAGTCCTGAGAAAGTCAAATAAGACGGTGTGCAAAACTGCCCAGCCAAAAAAAAGTAACCACTTTGATTGAACTAGGCCAGTAGGTAAGGACTTTCCACTGGATCATAACTGAAGTATAAAAGAATGCATGACTGAAGTGATGGAGGCCATGTTTGAAGGCAAACTAAAAGAGGAAATAACAGGTCAAGCAAATCCCCCTCTCAGATTCCACAGCAACCAGAAGAACAGAAACACTGGCTGGTGATTTGATTCATCAGCTTTGTGATGGAATACAAAATGCACAGTGCATTTCCTTAGCTGTGGATGAGTCCACTGACACCACTGACAATGCTCAGTTGCTGGTGTTTGTGAGTTGTTATGATGAGGCAAAGGGGGAGTTTGTTGAGGATGTGTTGGGCCTGATGAACCTCAGTGGACACAGAAGGGGGTTAGACATTTATAAAGCAATAATGGGAATGCTGAATGAAAGAGGGTGCAGCTGCCTTTATTCATAACTGCAGCTCTTACACTGCGACTCTGAGGGATCAAGCACAGACACAATAACAATGAAAACTGCTGCATACAGATTATTTTTGTTTTTGCAAGCTCGTGTTAAAAATCTTGTTGTAATTGTTTAAAAGTTTGAATGACCGTAATAAACGGACCTTTGTCTTATTGAAAAAAAATTGTTGGACCTTTAAGATTTGTATTTGAGTACCCCTGCTGTAGAGCATTTCTAGATACACAGACGTCGCTGTCTTCTTCTCGCAGTGAGTGCGAAGCGGTTCAGGAGGATGGCGGCAAACATTAACCCATCACCTTCGTGCTTAAAAGCAGATGTGTGGGAGCACTTCGGCTTTAAAAAGAAGAAGGAAAGCGACAATTTAGATAAAACTATGGCGGTTTGCAAGCTGTGTCACACAAACGTGAAATACTCTGGAAATACCACTATCGAACCCACCTACAACGTCACCACCCGGACAAGGTAATGCTAACTGAGGAATTCAAGAAGCGGCCAGGTGTGAGCCAAAACAAACCTTGCTGGACAGCGATGGTGGTTGTTCATTGTGATACTGCACTTTATGTACCTACGTTTCAAAGGCTTGTAAGCTACAGTTTGCACTGTTTCAATCAATCAATCAATCAATGTTTATTTATATAGCCCAATATCACAAATGTTACATTTGTCTCAGTGGACTTCACAGTTTGTACAGAATATCAGTATGACAATACGACACCCTCTGTCCTTAGACCCTCACATCGTACAAGGAAAAACTTCCAGAGAAAACCCAGTTTAAAGGGAAAAATGGGAGAAACCTCAGGGAGAGCAACAGAGGAGGGATCCCTCTCCCAGGACGGACAGACGTGCAATAGATGCCGTGTGTAAATTGAAAAGATAATACATTTGCAACATAGGTAGTCCAAATGTTTGGAAATGCATGTGTGTATAATAGGAAGATGAATCCACGAGGATACCCATCCAGGACTTATGATCCAGGACCACAGCCACGACTCAAGATCCAGGACTCGCAATCCATGACACAGGACCGCAGGATCATCCATGACTCCGGATCCCGGCGTATATAGACACCAAAAAGAAAGACATTTGGGGAAGCTGGGTTAATCGGAACATGAGAGTACACAGGTATAGACAGAGAGAAGGAAGAAGTAAGATGTCCCCCGACAAACTAAGCCTATATCAGCAAAACTAGGGGCTGAATCTAATCAGCCCTAACTATAAGCTTTATCAAAAAGGAAGGTCTTAAGCGCACTCTTAAAAACGGATAGGGTGTCTGCCGTCCGAACACAAACTGGAAGCTGATTCCACAAAAGTGGAGCTTGATAAGAAAAGGCTCTGGCTCCCATTGTACTTTTAGAGACTCTAGGAACAACCAACAACCCTGCATTCTTGGAACGCAATGCCCTAGTAGGACAATAGGGTATAATGAGTTCTTTAAGGTAAGATGGCGCCTGCCCATTAAGGGCTTTGTAGGCGAGAAGAAGAATTTTAAATTCTATCCTGTGTTCTATAGGGAGCCAGTGTAAGGCAGCCAGAACAGGAGTAATGTGGTCCCTTTTCCTAACTCTGGTTAGTACACGAGCTGCAGCATTTTGAATCAGCTGAAGCGATTTGACTGACTTCTTGGTACACCCTGATAATAAGGAGTTACAATAATCCAGCCTTGAAGTAACAAATGCATGGACTAGTTTCTCTGCATCGTTTTGAGGCAAGATATGCCTGATTTTTGCAATGTTACGTAGATGGAAGTAGGCGGTCCTTGAAATTGATTTTATGTGGGCGTTAAAGGATAAATCCTGATCAAATATAACACCAAGATTCCTTACAGTCTCACTGGAGGCCAAATTAATGCCATCCATAGTTAATATATCTTTAGATAATTTGTTTCGTAGATTCTTCGGGCCAAGTACAATAACTTCAGTTTTGGTCGTGTTTAACATCAAAAAATGTAAGGTCATCCACGTTTTTAAGTCCTTGAGGCAGTCTTGAATTTTATTTAAATGATTAATTTCATCAGGCTTGATTGATAAATATAGTTGAGTATCATCCGCATAACAATGAAAGTTTACAGAATGATTCCTTATAATATTGCCTAACGGAAGCATATATAGGGTGAACAAAATAGGTCCAAGCACTGAGCCCTGTGGCACTCCATGGCTAACTTTGGTTTGCATGGAAGATTCATCGTTGACACGTACAAACTGAGAGCGTTCAGATAGATAGGACCTAAACCAGCCTAAAGCAGTTCCCTGTATGCCAACTAAGTGCTCTAGTCTTTGCAATAGGATATCATGGTCGATAGTATCAAATGCAGCACTAAGATCGAGCAAGACAAGAATAGAGACAAGTCCCTTGTCAGAGGCTATTAGAATGTCATTTGTGACTTTAACCAGAGCTGTCTCTGTGCTATGTTGTGTTCTAAAGCCAGACTGAAAATCTTCAAATAAATCATAGTTTTTTAAGTAATCACACAGCTGTTTTGCGACTGCTTTCTCAAGAATCTTTGAGAGGAACGGAAGATTAGAAATAGGTCTATAGTTGGCTAAAACATCTGGATCGAGGTTGTGCTTTTTAAGAAGCGGTTTTATCACTGCTACTTTGAATGATTGTGGAACATAGCCTGATAATAAAGACATATTCATAATATTTAATAAAGAAGTGCTAATTAATGGAAAAACTTCTTTTAACAGCTTAGTTGGAATCGGGTCTAAGATACACGTTGATGGTTTAGAAGAGAGAATCATTGAATTTAATTGTTCAAGGTTTATGGCTGAAAAGCATTCTAGTTTACTATCTAGTGTAATATTAGAACTTACGTTTCCGGGAGCTGTTGATAACACTATACTGGTTAAAGGCAAGAGGTCATTGATTTTGTTTCTAAGAGTAACAATTTTATCGTTAAAAAAGCACATAAAATCATTACTACTGAGTGCTATGGGAATAGAAGGCTCAGTCGAGCTGTGGCTCTCTGTCAGCCTGGCTACAGTGCTGAAAAGAAATCTTGCATTATTCTTATTCTCATCTATTAATGAAGAGTAGTATGCTGCTCTAGCTTTACGCAGTGCTTTCTTATATTCATTGAGTGTAATTTGCCAAATTAAACGAGATTCTTCAAGTTTAGTGGAACGCCATATCCTTTCAAGTTGTCTCGACTTTTGCTTTATTTTGCGGGTTTGGGCATTATGCCATGGAGCTAATCTATGTTGTTTTATTTTCTTCTTTTTCAAAGGAGCAACAGAGTCTAATTTTATTCGCAGCGCATCTGTAGCACTATCAACAACATGATCAATTTGGGGTGGTGTACATTTTGTATAAGTTTCCTCCCCTACATGCAGACATGCTATCGAGTTAAGTATTGGTGGAATCTCTTCCTTAAATTTGGCTATAGCACTAACAGATAGGTTTCTGCTGCAGGAGCTTTTGGCTAATGCTTTGTAGTCTAGTAACAGTACTTCAAAAGTTACTAAGAAATGGTCGGATAAAGCAGGATTATGCGGTTCGACTAATAGTTGCTCAATTTCAATACCATAAGTCAGAACAAGGTCAAGAGTGTGATTATAGCAGTGGGTTGGTTTATTTACACTCTGACAGAAACCAACAGAATCTAATATAGAGTTAAATGCAACAGTAAGGCTATTTTTATCATCGTCAACATGAATATTAAAGTCACCTACGATAATTACTTTATCTGTTTTAAGTACCAAAGCTGATAAAAACTCAGAGAATTCTGATAAGAATTCTGAATAAGGACCTGGTGCACGGTACACTGTAACAAATAAGATTGGCTGCAAAGTTTTCCAGGTCGGATGAGTAAGACTGAAAATGAGGCTTTCAAAGGAGGTATAATTTAATTTTTGTTTAGTATTGATAAGTAAACTTGAGTCAAAGATTGCTGCAACTCCACCTCAATAAATGAAACTAATTTTCTCACCACGTCTTTTGATTCATTTTGTCCAGCATTTGCAAGCTGTAGACTCTCTGTCTAGTCAGAGCCATATATTGTATAATTGGTGCTTTCAGTTTTCAGTTGAATTAATTCAATCCAAGTCAATGGAACATTCACAAGATGTCACCAAAATCAAACTGTCCCTTTAAAATCTTTCAGAAAATGATGTAAGTGTATCGAATTATACCGTATCGAATCGTATCGTTGGCTGAATATTGTGATATATATCGTATTGTGAGCTGAATATCGTGTATCTTATTGTATCGTGAGATTAGTGTATCGCTACAGCCCTACTCCCTAGCCCCTGCTTACATCTCTGACCTCCTTCAGCCCTACACCCCCTCTCGTCAACTGCGGTCCTCGGACAAAGGGCTGCTCTCCATCCAGCGTTCCGAGCTAAAAACCTTTGGCAACAGGGCTTTCAGTGTCGCAGCTCCCACCCTCTGGAATGCTCTCCCCTCTGCTATCAGGAATGCCGACTCTCTGGACACTTTCAAAAAACAACTCAAACACCATCTGTTCACCCGGGCCTTTGGCCTCAGCAATACAGTACCCAGCAACCGGTTATTTTATTTTTCTAACCTGTGTATCCTTGTGACTATTATTCTTTTGTTGTTTTGTTTCCCATTGTAAAGCGTCCTTGGGTCTCTCGAAAGGCGCTATAAATTTTTTAATTATTATTATTTGGGGTTAAGTACATTGTCAGAGTAAGTGAGAAATGAATTTAACTTCTGTTAGACAGCTATCATACTGAATAAATATTTACTGTGAATGTATGCAAAAATGTATGGCTGTATAGCTGTCTAACAGAAGTTAAATCCATTTCTCACGTATTCTGACAATGTACTTAACCCCAAATAAAAGAACCCAATAAAAAGAGTTGTTAAATAATAGTGAAGTCACGTTGTAATAAAAATAACTCATCTCTCTCGAGTTTTCTTTTTGAGCTTTGCCAAAAGCCACTGTGTCAAGTGTCCTACTTGGGTTGCCGTCCGGAGTTGTCCAATATGGCGGACCATCTCGCACATGCGCACTGCAGATCGGGTATTGACAGAGGTCTCAAAAAAGTTCGCCTGAAGTCGGACAGCTCGGAGTCGGCTTCTTCTTCTTCTTCTCTCCGTTTTTTGGCGGATTGCAAAAAACTTTAAGGTGCATACCGCCACCTCCGGAGTCGGCTTGACTCAGTTTGCATTTATAAAGAATACACAAGTGTTTAATCGTTAATGTCAGATATGTACTAAGTAAATACATTTGTTCCTGCTCAAGATTAGATTCAACTTTATTGTTATTGCACAGATTACAGGTACTGAGACAACGAAATGCAGTTTAGCTTCTAACCAGGAGTGCAACAAGCAGTAAAGTTAAAAGTAATGTAGGCCTACACAATCTACAGAATAAAATATAGAATGAATTGAATGATGAATAAACAGTGAGGGGTATAAATGTACACAGCAGCCTGTGAACAGTATTAACAGTGTGTATTAATATGATGATAAACATTGTGGAACAATGATGAAAAATGTGAATGGAAGTGGCGAGGTAAAACTGACGCAAAACAACAACAAACTTTTGCCGAGCCAATTGGAGAGTTTCATCACCAGCACGTGGTAAAAACCACCAATTAGCGCTCAGCTCGAGATACCAGCGAGTGTTTTCCCATCAAGCATTTCGCTTCCGTGGAGAGGAACTCCGCCACCTCGCCGCGCCTCGCTCTCAAGGCTGCGGGCGTTTTTGTTCCGCGAGATTTCAACGTCTCATGTAGGCGAGCCTCCAGAGCAAGTCGGACAAAATGACTAACCATCATGCAACGCACTAGCAAGACGTTGATCGCAACTGCGCAGGTCTCGCTTGTCTCAAACAAGCCTAGTAACTCGCAGACGGCTTCTTTCATGTAACCCTTCACATTCCAAAAGAAACTGAACAGGCTGATTCGAATGATTTATTTCTTTGGAAATGTTATTTTAAATACAGTTATTTTGGTCAAAGTAATGCAAAATATAACTAAGTGTCAGAGAATAATTCTTCCTTACTACTAAAATATTTAACCTTATTGCCTGTTGATGTTAATAACCAACCCTGACTCTGTTATCTCCTTTAAAGAATGTGCTGCTGCACTTATTCTCAGTTTTATGACCGGTCAAGCCTAAGAGTCAGGCAAGTGATTCAGTGTCTCCAGATGTTGGGGATATCTCCAGTGTTCCCAGCTGTTGATTAACTCTCTGTAAACTAGTTAAAAGGTCTATCGAGAGAGAGGCTGGGCAGAATTGATGTGGCAACGCACCCGTGCAGTCAGAACCTCTGGCTGCTGTGACTTGTGATGTGAAATTCTCCGGCCGATACTTGTAATAAAACAACAGTGTTTGACATCAAAGCTCCAACTCTCCTCGTGTCTCTCTGAGTCCTGACTTTCCATTGCTGCAGAAGATTTCATTACTCCAAGTTTTTTCTATTTACCTCCAAAGGTCTTAAGGTGATTTCCATCGCAAACTTTGGGATCCACCTATCATTTTGGACCACTTGAGGTGAATATAATAATCAGTGGTGGTGCCAGAGTATTTTTGTTGGGTAATCTATGGTAGGGCTAACCCATACAGTGGAGGGGCTCAAGTCAGTATTTGTAATGTAATTATACACACTATATCGCACCCCTTGACAGTGAAACGCCACGCTTGAGGCTTTTATTAGCTTTTATTAGTCTCCTTTTATCAGCTAAATTAAATCGAGAGCAACAGGTGTGAGTTAACAATACAATAGCCTATTCTGCTAATTCCACGTCGTTACAACATGCTACGCAGCGGCAGAAACAAGAAAAGTTGGCATATAGAATTGAGACGGAGAGGGAGAGAGAGAGAAAGAGAGAGAGAGAGAGGGAGAGTGAGTGAGGGAGAGAGACATAGAGAGAGAGAGAGAGAGAGAGAAAGAGAGAGAGAGACAGACACAGGTAAACAGAGAGACACAGCACACGACAGGTGGCCTTTGTCTCTATTGTCATACAAAACACTTTTTCAAATGACCCATTATTAGAAAATATATTCAAAACTCACTATTCACTCTTCAGGTGGGTCGTGTGACTCTGGCACCTGTTCGACTTGTACCTCAATGCGAGGGCGTTTAAGAACAAATATATCCATCCGAAATATACAATTAATCCTAGAAATTCTGCTGTCTGTCTGCAATTTACTCGGCGCGAGTTTGGGGATTTTCACTGTGAACGTGACGTATCAGTGCATGACGCAGCAAACCCAACGTTTCGTTGCTCTGATTGGCTGTAGGTCTATTGAAATTGCATTCGGAGGCATTTTAATCTGACCGCGGCCACACTGATATTAAAATTATAACGCGAGAGAATTTCCACACCTTTAGTGCATAAAACTCCCCCGGTAGTTAGACTATTCCTTGCACCCTCTAGCATAAGCCCGAATGGTCTCAACCATATTGCATCAGTAACGTGCACTTATTGGCCCTTTCTCATGTCTCTAACTCCCCTCCTCGATTTATCCTCGATACTTAGTCCCGCCCACAGGAGATGCGAGCGGAGGAGCCGAGGAGGGGAACTGAGGAGAGAGGAGGGGAAGCAGCAGGCGGTTAGAGAAATGAGAAATCCTCTCTGAGCGGTCATTTTAAAGAGACGTCCATTAATGATGACAGGAGGCACACCAGCCCTCTGTCTGATGGACAGATGTGTTCATGATGACTTATATATTTACTTTTAATTCATTCACAGTGCGGTATAATGAGACAATAACAGGCTACAGATGCGGACACACACACACACACACACACACACACACACACACACACACCACACACCCACACACACACACACATATGTACAGTATATATTTATATAAATATATAGAATTTCAGAATCAAACAGAGCACTCGCATAATAACCGATAATAACGTAACACTATCAGAGACTGGATATATCCTCCCCCCCTCTCCCCTCTCTGGTCACTACAATGAGGAAAATAAATTACGGGCCAAAAGTTTTATTTACAAGTATTAAAAGTAAGCAGAGGACACCAAACCAACTGAGACCTGTCTGTCCGCTGCATTTACGCACACACTGTACCACACACACCTACACACTGTACCACACACATGCACTACAGCTCCTAAAACAGGCTACAGCCGTTGTGTATTTTATTATGTGAAGCACTAAAAGGTTTTAGAAAAATATCGACTCTTTGTTTGTAGATATCTACTAAACTAAAGCAAATAAAGAGAGTAGGCCTGTTATACTGAGTGATATATATTATACACACTGCTCAGCTTTCTGCACGGACCTCACAGCTGTTCTCACTAGAGGTTTCTCAATACTCCAATTTCCCCTCCTCGACTCCTCGACTCCTCGGTCCTCCGGTAGTGACCCGGAAATTAATTTCAGCGTGCCATGTTGAAGGACATCTCATTTCTCTAAATGCACTTCGAGGACTGAGCATCGAGCGTCGAGGAGGCTCTCTGGAGGAGCTCTAACCGAGGAGACACTGATGGGTCCTCCACAGCTCCTCCACGGACGCATTTCCGGGAACGGTGGAGGCATGACGCACGGCCGGACTTATCTCAGCCAATGACTGCTCTGCATGCATCCCTTGGATATTATTTTAGTAACTGCGACACGAAAGAACAGCTGTGAGGTCCGTGCAGAAAGCAGAGCAGTGTGTATAATATATATCAATCAGTATAACAGGCCTACTCTCTTTATTTGCTTTAGTTTAGTAGATATCTACAAATAAAGAGTTGATATTTTTCTAAGACCATTTAGTGCTTCACATAATAAAATACACAACGGCTGTAGCCTGAGTATGCTTTAGCTGTAGGTTTGTGTGGTACAGTGTGTAGGTGTGTGTGTGTTGTACAGTGCGTAGATGCGGCGGACAGATGGGTCTCAGTTGGTTTGGTGTCCTATGCTTACTTTTAATACTTGTTCAACTTTTGGCCCGTAATTTCAATTCCCCATTTCAGCGACCAGAGAGAGGGGGGGGGGATATATATGTTATCTCTGATTGCGTTATTATGAGAGTGCTCTCATACTTGTTTGATTCTGAAATGTTGTGTGTGTGTGTATATGTCCGCATATGTAACCTGTTATTGTCTCATTATACCGCACTGTCAATTCATTAAAAGTAAATATATATAAGTCGTCATGAACACATCTGTCTATCAAAGTGCTGCTGTGCCTCCTGTCATCATTAATGGACGTCTCTTTAAAATGACCGCTCAGAGGAGAGGAGTTCTCTTTTCTTTAACCGCCTGCTGCTTCCACTCCTCTCTCCTCGGTTCCCCTCCCCAGTCCTCCGCTCGCATCTCCTGTGGGCGGCACCAAGTCTCGAAAAGAAGAGTCGAGGATAGGAGTTGAGGAGGGGAAATTTGAGTATTGAGAAACCTCTACTGTAAACATTACGTCGCGATGAGAGCAGTTAATAAAATAATATCCAGGGGATGCATGCAGAGCTGTCATTGGCTGAGATAAGTCTGGCCGTGCGTCACGACTCTTTGAAACATCTCTGTTCCCGGAAATGCGTCCACGAAGGAGTCGTGGAGGACCGTGGAGGACCCATCAGTGTATCCTCGGTTATAGCTCCTCCAGAGAGCCTCCTCGACGCTCGATCCTCGGTCCTCGAAGTGCATTTAGAGAAATGAGATGTCCTTCAACATGGCGCGCTGAAATTCATTTCCGGGTCACTACCGGAGGACCGAGGAGTCGAGGAGTCGAGGAGGGGGATTTGATGAAATGAGAAAAGGCCAGTGTTACAGCAGGATCAGTTTGAGTGTTGTGGACACGATCGGTAGATTTTCGCAATCCGTGTTCACAACATGCTTACTTTAACATACTTTTTCATGGTCGGGCTAAGGTAGGGCTAAGCCATTTCTTTGTATGGCTGTAGCCTACCCCAGCCATACCCTGGCACCGCCACTGATAATAATATACTCTTTGTATTTTTGTTTCGTGGCACATTGTTGCACTCACCAGTAGGTGGCAGGATTAACTGTGTTTGCTTCATGCAAGCTTTATAGAAGAAATGGCTGTTGTGTAGTGTGTGCCCTTTGCTGCTGTAAATTAGCAGACATCCTATGATGTAAAGTGGGTCATTCTACAGAAAAGGTGGAAGTATACTGTCACTTACTTTTGCAGACACCAAAATAAGACGTTGACCTAATACTCACATTCATTATATATGTTGAAAAAATAGAGATTGTCTTTGCAATGGTACTAAATAAAAAAATTAAAACAATTGTTTTCCACATAAATTGCAATTTATTTAAAATTCCAAGTTCAAGGAACTGCCTTGTCACTTTGATCATACATGGAAGAGGAGCCTATAGTTTTCATTTAAAATATTTTTTTTCCAATAAATAAATCTCATTCATATTTACATAACATTACAAGCATTAAATATAAAACTGAAATGGTAAAAAAAAAACGCTAATTACCCAAAATTACGTCATTGGTGTTACTGCTACACAAAACGCTTTTATTTTTGAAGTAATGTACTGTCTCTGAAGTGCATCCTGTAACGAGATCATTTGAGGCACTGCAGTGGACAAAGACATAAGGAAAGTCAGATACTTCTTACTTTGTTTGTTAATGTTGTCATTTTATCTTCAAATTTTACGTGCGTCTTTCAAGTCTTTCATTAGTGTTACTCATTTCAGAGCCCTAGGGGTGAACATTTGAATGAGAAAATGTATTGTATTGAAGAGTTAAACGATTTTGATATTGACTGAAGCCATATTTGGTCTGACACATTGCAGCCATTTTGTTAAAATGGTAGTGTTTTCCAAATTGTCACTGGTGTTACCGTTACTTTTCCGTTAATTTTCTTCCTGGTAGCACGTAACACACCAGTGACATTCCTATGTAAATAAGCTTTGTATAATGTATAAAAATAATAAAAATACTTTCAGCTCTACTTGTTGTGGATTCATCAAGTTAAGAGTTAGTTATTGCTATTTAGCAAGTTTTAGATGTGTTTAGAGGGAATATATTTCAGCAGATTTGTATCACCCAGATTCCACATTTTCTGTAGAATGACTCAAGTATGTTCTTACAACACTAAAGCCATAACACTTGCTGACGTGCAGGTGTCATTCCTGACATACAGCACATGTAGTTGAACTTTTTTTTTTTTTTTAATTCTTTATTTATTTGGGGTCACATTATAGTACAAGTACAGTTTTTCAAATCATATATTTTTAGAGACCCGAAAGTGACAAATGAAATAGCAAACAAAATTAATCAAAGTAAAATAAAAACAAAAAAGTACACAGGGGTTGTTTGAAATAGCAAATGTCTACACATGTACATGCATACATATCAACATACATATATACATTCAATACACATACATGTGACCATACATACATATCTATACATATACATTCAATCGGTGTATAGAATCAGTCAAACAAGGGATGGTCGTCTTTGGGATATGTAAATCCTCCACTTTTTCCATATTTCTTCAAATGTGTTTTCCTGAAGCCTCATCGAGAAGGTGATTCTTTCCATAACATAGATTTCATGGATTTTGTCGTACCAGTTGTCAAGAGAAGGGATATCCGCTTTGAGCCATTTTCTAGTTATTGCTTTTTTTGCTGCAACAGTAAGAATTCCAAATAATTGTTTTGTTTTGGAGTTTGTGGGGATTGAATGTACGAGCCCAAATAGAAATTCGTCCCAGTTTAAAGGGATTTTTTCCTGTAGTATTATTTCAATTTCGATATGAATCTTTTCCCAAAAAGTTACTATTAAAGGGCAAGCCCAAAACAAATGGTATTGATGTGCTAGCTGAGAACCACATTTCCTCCAGCAGCTGGGGGGCCCTAGGTGATGTGATGACTGAGCGCAGGGCTGAAAAAGTACCTGCTCAGCATCTTCCAACTAAACATTCTGTCGGTGCCTGAGCTCGAGATCTTCCATTGAAAAGTACAGTAATTTGTCCAGACTTCGTCAGGGATGGGTTTTTTGGTTTCGTTTTCCCATTTGTGTTTTATATAGAAAGTATTTTCCTTTTTAATATCTTGAAGAGCTTGGTAAAGTTTTGAGATTACTTTCATCCCTGAGTCTGATGTTTATGCACTGGTGAAAACTATTAATAAAGGGTTTTCAAGGGCCTTCTGGCTGTCTGGTAGGGAACTATTTAAGTAATGGCGTACCTGTAGAAATCTAAAAAAATCACTGTTATTCAATCCATATCGTTTTTTTAGTGTTTGAAAATCAAACATGGTTCCTTTGCTGAAAAATGTGCAATATGAAGTAAGGCCATGTTTGGCCCAATCTTTAAATGTTTTATCCAGCTTGCTCGGGGTGAAATCAAGATCATGTGAGCACCATCTTAATATCTTCATTTCGTCAAGCAAGTCACTCCTGGTAAGGACCCTTAACCATAACTTTAAGGAGAGGTTTATCCAGCGGTTATCTTTTTCCAGTAAGTTTTTGACATGTCTTTTATCCCCTAACCTTGCCTCGATGGGTGCTCCTCCTGATACATTATTCTCAATTTCTTTCCATCTAGCTCTGTAGTCTGGCTTGCACCAGCAAAACAAGCTTCTTAATTGGGCTGATATATAGTAGTCCTTCAAGCAGGGGAGTGCTACTCCTCCCTTGTTTTTTGCTAGTTGAAGAGTACAGAATCTAATCCTTGGTTTCTTCCCTTGCCAAATGTACCTTGATATGGTTTTATCCCATTCGTTAAACTGCTTGTCTGTGATTTCAATTGGTAGATTCTGGAAAAGGTATAAGAGTCTAGGTAGGATGTTCATTTTCACTGATTCTATTCGAGATTCAAAGCTCAGCACTGGGATCAAGTTCCATCTATTTATGTCTTCTTTTATTTTCTGACTTAGAGGGTTGAAGTTTAGTGTATACAATTCCTCTGAATCTTTAGAGATGCTTACTCCCAGATATTTTAAGTGGTTCAGATCCCAATTAAGATCAATGAGTGAGTTTATATGTTGGCTTGGCTTGTAATTAAAGCTCAGTATTTGGGTTTTTGTTATATTGAGTTTGTACCCTGAGACAGAACTATAAGTATCCAAAAAAGTCAGTAAACTCAAGAATGATTCATCTGGATTTGACAGGTATATTAATATATCATCAGCAAATAATGATAATTTATATTCCTGACCATATACTTCTACACCGGTAATATTGTTATTTTGAGTAACCCCCAAACTCAGAGCTTCGATATAAATTGTGAATAGCAGAGGGCTAATTGGACATCCCTGTCGTGTCCCTCTCTTAAGGTAGAAAGAATTTGATATGGCTCCGTTTATTTTTATTCTTGCATAAGGGTTGTCGTACAGTGCTTGAACAGTATTAATAAAGATCTTGTGAAAGCCAAACTTTTCAAGGACTTGGTATAGGAATTTCCAATTAACTCGATCGAAGGCTTTTTCTGCATCGAGGCTCAAAAGTACTGCCTGGAGTTTGTTTTTGGATATATGTTCAACTATATGTAGAGTTCTGCGGATATTATCTTGAGTTTGCCGTTGTTTGATAAATCCTGTCTGATCTAGATTTATTATCTGAGGGAGGATTTCTTCGAGTCTTTTTGCCAAAATGCGGGTAAAGATCTTATAGTCCTGGTTTAGCACACTTATTGGACGATAGCTTCCACAGTCACATTTGTCTTAGTATTAGTTGAACTTTTGATCTTGCTTTTTTGAGCATCCAGCATTGTGGAGGACTCATACAGGGGATGGCTACAAAAGCTGAATATAGCTTAAAGAGCCTGTGACACGATTTTCCCCCATCATCCAAACCCATCAATTTGAGTAAATATTGTCCCCTTGAAAACCGTTACTGAACTGATTTTGGATATTTGTACTTTGATAACCATCAATCTGCCCTTCAATGTTGACCATTTCCTGGATCTTCTCGGGGATTCTTCAAGTCCCGCCAAATTATGGGTGACGTCAATGCGGGCACAGCGCTCCAGCTGCACCGTTCAGGATCCCAGCATCTGCATGTAAACGCACGATGGCGCACACAGCAGCAAGCTCAGACAGCGATGACAGTTTAATTTTGAACGTGTCTGAGAGCTCATATGAGGCTGAAGGATCGGTTTATTTTGTATCTGTTAGAAGTTTAGGAATTAGGTGCGTCAATATGGGCGATCATACGGTCATGTAGCCAGTGGTGGACTGGGACTAAAAATCAGCCCGGGAATCTCGACCGGCCCACTTCGGTACCACTAGTAAATTGTCAACGGGGGGAGTGGGGGATGTGCTAGTGACTTATCCGACCGGCCCACTTCGGTACCGGCCCATCGGGATTCGTCCCGATGGCCAGTCCGCCACTTCACCCAGCCCAGCCCACGTAAACTGTCAACGGGGGGAGCCTCGCTGCGGGGAAACGGTGGACCTAGTGTCCCGCTCGGAGTGGGAATAATAATAATAATAATAATAATCCGTGCATTTTTTCCATTAATTTCCCCGACATTGTGGTAAAAAAAAACACACGTTTAATCCATGTTGGTGTACTACTACAACCAGTGGTGTAGTGGGGATGTTTTCACTGGGTGGACGGGGTGGTGGGTGGACGGGAGACACTATGGACGCGCTCGTGAACTGTCAACGGGGGGGGGGGGGGGGGGGGGCTTGGGGACCTCTGTGTCGCCTGTCAGCGCAACTTACATGATGCCGTTTAGACAATATAATAAAGGGCGGTGCCGGCTGTCAGCGAACCGATCCGGCCTTTCTGCGCGACTATCACTCAAATGCGGGACATAGTCTCAATGTGTGGGACGCGGGACAAATAATAAAAATGCTGTGTGTGCAGTCCCGCACAGTGCGGGACACCTGGTCACCCTACACACACAGTTCTGCCCCTCACACACACACGCTTCAAATCAAGTTGCATAAATGCTTGAGCTACGTTTTTATTATAATTACTGTGAAATCTGCCTATTATGTTTTCGTCATTATTACAACAAACACACACTTGCAACTGATAACACTGGCAATGATTTTAGATTTATTAGACTATTACAAAAAGAAATCATGTTTCAAATAGGTGGGGGTACAGCGTACCCCCGCGTCCAACGCCCACTACACCACTGACTGCAACTACAAAAAGCTAAGGTTTGTTTTCTCATCAGGAAATGCAGACCGGCTCAAACAAAAGATTTTTAAATCATCATCCTCACGATCATTGAATGTATCATATGTTCGCCGAATTGACATGAAAGCACTAATAAATGTAGTTTCATCCACTTGAGTTTACAAAAATAATCGATTTGTTTTTATATCACATCCGACGGGAGGAAATTCAGCAGCTCTCACTACCGATTTTTAATCCTAATTTAATCATCATCTTCACCACGAGCATTTATGTTTATGTTCGCCGAATTGACATGAAAGCACTGACAAATATGAATATACTGTAGTCAACTTCATTAAAACGTTATTAACGTGCCTAAACTCAGTAATTCACAATTTCTACGCATGACAACACACTTTGTCCGTGTTTGGCTCTCTCGCTGCACAGTGAAGCGTTCCCGCATTGACGTCACTTCCGGCTTCCCCCAAAATCTCAAAATGAGTCGAAGGAATTTTCCCGCGATGTTCGAAATTATTGATATTTATCGGAACGGTATCGCTTTTTCTTTTTTAAACTGACGGTTCGAGATTACTAGTAGCCAACTATTTCATTGCACAACAGTTGTTGGGTTTGTGTCACAGGGTCTTTAAATTTCCGACCTGTGATTTTAATGCTTGCCTTGTGAAATATATGCCCAGAACTAATCCTGTCAAGTGAGTTTCACTCTAAGGACTCAGATACAAGCTCTTTAAAACATTTATGTGAGAGTGTGAAGCCGGCAATTGAGCGGCCCGACCAAGCAAGGAGGCAGAAGCAGAACGTTCAAAAATATAACCCGGTGTGGGCATTTATTAAATTCGGGCAAAGGACACAGCCTCAATCTTGCTGTTCCCGTGAGCACAGTCACTAGCATAATACAAAAATGTCATGATCCTTGCTTCTAATAAACTATATTTCAGATGATTTGTTCTGCTAAAGCTACACTTGAGATAAATATAAGACAAAATGTATTGATCAAATAACGAAGGCTCATCTAAAAAAAATCTATTTGTAAATAAAGGGAGGATTGCCTCTTTCCCATCAGACATATTGACTTGTCACAGCGGTAATGTGTTGTTGTTACTTGTAACATTAACAAACAGCTCCATTGAACCAGCATGCAAAACAACAGGGCTATACATCAAAAGTGTTCACTGTACTGTATTTGTATAGGTGAGGAAGATTTGCGTCTGAACTTCTGTAGGGTAAAAATTGAAGGAGTTATATTCTATCTTAAATATTCAAATAACTGTGATGAGGTAACACTTGTTTGCACATACAGTAGCTGCAGCTCTCCCCAAGAGACCTGCAGGCTTAATATTATGTAGTTACCCTAATTTAATTGTTAACCCTAAGTTAGTCCTTCATTAAGGTCCGGATGTACTGAAATCTGTAATGCCTAACCTGTTGATCACATCAAGGTCCGAACGAAAACATTCTGTTCCGTTTCATGTTACATAACAATGACCTACAAAAAAAGAAATAAACAACCTCACATGAACACATCTTTTTGGGTTATCAATGCAGGAAAGAATCCAGAAAATGTTGTTTGTGTTGAAAGAGCCTCGGGTGTGTCAGAGATTATCACTGTTGAATGTCACTGCGTCATGTAGAGATAGAGAAAAGGAAAAGAGGAGGTGGGGTTTTCTCTCTGGTCTGTCCCTATAAAAAGCTTTCAGTGGAAGTGTCTAAGAGAGAAGCTGGCAGCACTTCAGCCTGCTTCTATTCTGGGACACATGCCTGGGTCAGTCTGCACAAAGGTAGGAGCACTTCTGACTTAAAAACATGACTATACTTTAACCGATGTTTGCCTTTTTTTTATCAGAGGTACTAATATTGATATAAAATTTTAGGTGTATGGTTATGTTAGGTGTATTCTTTCTTCATCCAAGAGCATTGATTTTTGATGGATGATTAACTAAAACTCAATAAACTGAAATCATTGACCAGAGTAAGTACCAAAATTACATATAAATAAAGCAACAGATTTATAATTAAGATTGGACGATTATGATTTATTTTAAAATATGTTACAC
The DNA here is from genome assembly GCF_949606895.1 of Notothenia rossii. Classification (NCBI taxonomy): domain Eukaryota; kingdom Metazoa; phylum Chordata; class Actinopteri; order Perciformes; family Nototheniidae; genus Notothenia; species Notothenia rossii. The sequence goes on along the minus strand of NC_136909.1, from coordinate 13,293,964 downwards.
AAAGGTTTTTTATTACTAATGATAAGGCAAGGCATGATAAGAACTGATGAGAAAATGAATGTGCTGCTGAGTGAAGTATTTTCCTCTCTCCTCAGGATATTCAGAAGAATATAAACGCTTCCATTTCTACTGCCTCTTCCTCTCCTGCCATTATCTTAACCGTAAGTCAGTATATATACACTCTATATAAAACTGAATATGTGTTTCATGTGTTTTTTGAAGCAAAATTCTCTAATGCATTTCTAACCGTAATGATGGCTGCAGGAGCTCCAACCGCTGATGGCAAACTCAGACCTGCCGCCCGAGTATGAAAACTCGCAGGAAGACGAGAGGAAGGTGGACACTGTGCAGCAAAGGTCCTCAAATGTGCCTGCCTGCAGTACCCGCTTCCTGAAGGCAATCTCCTACTTCTCTGGGGACATGAAGGTGTTTGGAAAATGGATGGAAAGTAAGTGGACTCAAATGTCTTACTTCTAGCCCACACAAAGGCTGTACAGCAGTATTATATTGAAGAGGACACTATTAAAAAGGTCTTACATGTTAAAGATAACTTGATGAAGATAGACATTGTTTCTTTGGGCAATACATGTTGAATACCTATTTGTGGTAAACAATTATACACATCTGAAAATGACTACCTGTGCAATTTGGTTAGGGTTAGGGTTGGGGTAATTACTCCAATGTGCTAAATGATTCGTTTTTGAATTCTTCAGACAGTTACACAAACATGAATGTATTTAACAGGCATCCCAGCTAGACATTTTTTGTTCTAAAAACATTCTGAGAATGTTACATTCATTGTTCTAGGAATGTTTTCAGCGGGAAGTTTTCTTTTGGTTCCCAGAACGTTCTTCTGAAAGGTAGGATAACGTTCTCTAAAAACATTCTTAAAATATTTGGTGATAACATTGTTAGAACATTATGCCCTACTGTTCTTAAAACGTTTTCAGCAGGAAGTTTTTGTTTGGTTCCGAGAATGTTCTTCTGAAAGGTAGGATAACGTTCTCTAAAAACATTCTTAAAATGTTTTTGATAACATTGTTAGAACATTATGCCCTACTGTTCTTAAAACGTTTTCAGCTGCAAGTTAGATTTTTTTATGTTTCCAGAATGTAATTATTTTAGAAGGATAACATGCTTTATGTTTAAAACATTATGCAAATGTTCTGTGTTAACAATTTACTAAAATATGTTTACATTATTAGAACATAAAGACATAATATTCCTGTAATTGTTCAACTCAAAATTCCTGGGTAACTGACTGACCACTGTGGTCATTAGGATGATTTTGATAGTTTACTTGACTATTGGAATTTGACTATTAACACATGTAAAAGGATGACTCGGAATCAGCTGGTGAAAGTAACATTTGTTTATTAGAAAAGGGGAGCTGGGAGTGGAGGTTGGTTATGGCGGCAGTGGGAAACAGTTGTTCCAGGGTGGAGAGGCTTGGCTGGTCTTGGGTGTGTGGAAGGCCTTGGATTCCTCCTGGGAGAGACATAAAAATGAGTGTGAGGCAAAAGCAGACAAAGTTGTCAAAGAATATGCTAGCAAAAAGCTAGAGCGGCACGCAACAAACCGTTCACGGCAACAATCCGGCAGGGAATGACTGCAGGCTGCAGGCTTTCATAGTGTGGCTGATGAGCAGGTTGCAGGTGTGGTTGATTGGAGATTGCTCCCAGCCGTGTAGAGCAGACCAGCAGGCAGGTGGGGAGAGAGACACACACACACAGTAGAAACAATCACATACAAACACGAACAGGGGTTTCAGGGACGGGCAGTGATAGTCGGTCCGTTCTTCTATATCTCTGTCTTTGGTTTTCTAAGTGTTATTCGATCCATATGACAATAGAGATATGTGCATAAACAACAAAAGCACTTGGGGTATAATGTTCGAACAATGTTGTCACCAAACATTTTATGAATGTTTTTAGAAAACGTTATCCTACCTTTCAGAAGTACATTCTAGGAACCAAAATAAAACTTCTCGATGAAACCCTTCCTAGAACAATGAATGGTAACATTCTCAGAATGTTTTTAGAACCAACAATGTCTAGCTGGGAACTCAGACATCCCTACGCAAACATGCAATATCATGAATTGCATGGAAAATGTGGTAACATCAGATTTTTTTTAAACATCCTTTTCAAACAAATGCAACAAGTTTATTTTTTAAAGTGAACTACAAATAAATCTGACGTTAACCATGACCTTGTTAATATTTCGCATCACAGGAACGTTTTATAAAAAAGAATAACCTCCTGAAAACATTATCCAAATGTTGCTTTCAAAATGTTCTTCTTTGGTTATCATGTAACATTGAGGGAACGTTTTATAAAGAACATCGTTAATGCGTTACCCAACAACGTCCAAAACACATCCTCTGAATGTTGCAGTCAAAACGTTATGTCTTAGTTAACCTTAAACCTTATAGGAACATTATTTGAAAAATAAATATCCTAAAAAGGTTCTTTGAACATCAGATTAAAACGTTTCTTTAAAACCTTATAAGAACCTGTAGGTAATGTTAGCCAAAGTTGTGAGAACGTTCCCTGCTAGCTGGGATGTCGTTTTTTATATATATCCACACACAATTAGGGCAAGTAAGTCTATGAGTTTCAAAGATCAACAGTGTGTAACATGGTCCCTTGGAAGGCTACAATAGGTTTTTTTTAGAGGATGAACAAGTTATCCATGCAATATGGCTTCTGTGGCTTTGGACAAATACCTGCTGTCACTATTACTGTCAGAGTCACTGTCAGAGTCACTGTCAGAGTCACAGTATTCTTTGAAGAAGAAATCTTGCACATTCCCTAGAAGGAAGCCCATTGAGCAGCTCTAGGAAAATATCAACGCTCTCCGTCCCTCTCTTTCCGTCTTCCAGAACAGTTTTTCCTGCTGAAGCTGCTGGACTGGGTTTTGCGTGGAGCTGCTCAGGTGATGTTCGTCAACAACCCTTTGAGCGGCCTCATCATTTTTGCAGGCCTCATCCTGCAGAACTACTGGTGGGCCCTGAATGGCTTTGTGGGCACGCTGTTTGCCACCATCTCTGCCCTTATTCTGCAACAGAACAGGTTAGAAAAAACTAATACTACAGAAAATAATGTCTATTAATCACCACGACAGGAATATTTTTTGTACAGCAACTTATTTTTTTAAATAACTCTTTATTTAGGGGGTCCATAGCTGCAGGGCTGTACGGTTACAATGGTATCCTGGTGGGTCTGCTGATGGCTGTATTCTCCCAAAAAGGAGACTGGTACTGGTGGCTCCTGCTACCCAACATCTTCATGTCCATGATGTGGTAAGCCACTAGATTGACTTTTGACCAAAAGATTTGTATCATGAGAAATAGGAGGTAAACGTTCAAAAGCAGATAAATTAACCAAAACACATCATATTGTCATTATGTTGGAGATAACCGTATCAAAGTCATGCTCAAAATGTGCATAATCGACTATAATCATGAAGAGATACAAACACACATTCTTATAAATCTAATACTAGTGATGTTGCATCCTTGTGTTTTAGCCCGATTGTGTCCAGTGCCATAGCATCGATCAACAGTCGCTGGGACCTGCCAGTGTTCACCCTGCCCTTCAACATCCTGGTGTGTCTCCACATGGTCGCCACGGGACACTACAACCACTACTTCCCCCAAATACTCATTCAGCCGCGCTCAGAGCTGGCCAACATCACCTGGGCTGAGATTGACGTAGCCAAGGTCAGTGCCATGGCAGGATATGTTCCTATAGATCACTTAAAGGTGACCTATCATGCAAAATGCACTTTTGAACGTCTTTTATACATGAACATGTGTCCCCGGTGTTCCAGGGAACTCACCAAGTGTCAGAAAACACAACCCTCTCTATTTTCCTCCATACCCAAATCCCTTAAAAAGGGGCTGCAACAGATCTGATACAGACTGATCCAGATTTGAACACTTCTATGATTTCACAGAAGTGGCGCTACGGCTATTGGGCCAACTCCACCAATCAGGAGGAGACAGCCACGGACATTGCCGTTCGAAAGCGCTGGAGACGCTGTAGTACATATGCCAGGCCTGTAGATGGTGCTGTTCTCAAAGAATCAGCCCATGCAAAGACAGTGTTAAATTGAGCAAAATGAGGAATGGCTAAAATGCATGATCTGTGTTTGGTATTTTTGAAAAATAAAAAGCATAAATATGCCTTATATAGGTATGGTCCTACCTACACTATATTATTCAAATATAGCATGATAGGTCCACTTTAAGATTCCTCTACCTGTGCTGGAACACTGTGTACAGCTTTTACCTTTGTTCTCATGATATTTCAACCCTTGTGTAATGCAGATGTGACAGATTCCTTAGCTCAATCGTAAAACCTTTCCTGTAAGTTGTCGTTTGGACATATTCTATAGGAGCCATGTATAATTCTCATTGCATAAGTGTAAATTATGTGGTTGTCAATGCTGACAGATGAATCAGAGTCATTACACTGAAGAGGTTTAATGAGGCAACATGATTGGAACAATCTGTGCGTTGTAAATCATGGTGGATCTACAGCTATGTTCTGTCTGTTCCTCTCTAGCTGTTCATGTCGGTGCCCGTGGGAGTAGGCCAGGTGTACGGCTGTGACAACCCGTGGACGGGAGGAATCTTCATCGTGTCACTCTTCATCTCCTCCCCTATCACATGTGCTCATGCTGTTCTGGGATCTGCCGTGGGCATGGTTTCAGGTGAGAGCTCCGGACATTACTTCAACAGGCGGCCAAATGTGAAAGTCAATCTGTGCTACATATTATTATCAAGTGTTTTTGCTACCTTACAGTACACGCTTAAAGAATGAATTCAAGCCACAGTCAATATGTTGCAACTCCAAGATGACCCCCTCAAAATCGGTGCAAAATAACCAGGAAGGTCATTATTTATTAAAAAATCATCTAATCTCAAACTGAATCTTACACTCCCTTGACGGCTTTGATTCAACATTTTGTAGGCTTGGCTCTGGCAGCTCCTTTTGGAGACATTTACTTTGGTCTCTGGGGATACAACTGTGTGCTGGCTTGCATTGCTGTCGGAGGAATGTTTTATGCTCTTACCTGGCAGGTGCATCTGCTTGCCATCACTTGTGGTAAGTAAACACTTGAAAGATAAATGCACACTACAAAAAAATGTATCCAGACAAATTATGACATGATATGCTACATTGGCAGAGAGCGACCACACATTTGGGATTCTTATATCAAACTTGTATCTCTCTTTTTCTGCTCTGCAGCTTTTTTCTGTGCGTACCTCGGCTCAGCCATTGCCAATATCATGTCCACCGTAAGTAAACATTTTCTCTCACTCCTATTCATATCAGCAAATAATAAATGCAAGTTACGAACTGCAATGTGATGTTTTTGTCATCTACAGTTTGGTCTTCCATCCTGCACTTGGCCTTTCTGTCTCTCTGCCCTCACTTTCCTCCTTTTAACCACGGAGACCAAGAAGATCTACAAGCTGCCTCTGGCTAAAGTCAACTACCCCGAGAAAAACCTGGCCTACTTCTGGAAGATGAAGAAGCAAGAAAAAATGGAGAAGGCTGAGAAAGAGAGGAAAGAGAAAAACGAGCAGAGGAAGGCTCTTGAGGAAGCGGTGATATTGAACGAGAAAGAGCAACTGAGGCTGAATGAGATTAGTTTTGTTTCTCACCCCCTGAAAGTCCTGCCCACCTGGGACGTTTGCATCGAAATCGAAAACAAAAAATGAGGGAGCGCAAACGAGAAGAGCTGCAGCGAGAGCAAAAGTCTGATCATTGAGAAAGAAGCAAAGACAAAAAAAACATATGTTAAAACAAAGAAAAAGACTTATAGTTACTTTACATGATTACACAAATGATTTGTTTGCAACTTATAGTTTTATTTTTTAGATAAAATTAATTTTGCTTGAAGTTTGAGAAACCAGCTCAAGATACACTTGAGCTCTTAACATCCCGATAGCAATGAATATCTGAAGTGCTTTGACAATAAATACATAAAAAAATGTCTTCTGTGGAAGCCGTAGCGCTGTAAAAAGCACGACCAATTATTTTAGCCGGCCCGGCTAAAATGACTGGATGGCCTACCTGCTTGTCAGCCTTCCATCTGTGCACAAACTTATCTCGTGCCCTCATTGATCATGTGCACGTTTGTGTGTGTTGGAGGAGGGGCTCTGTAAGGAAGTGGTAGATTTTCTCCGATCGTGTATTTTCAAATTCTCGTGATCTCGAGCCGGTTTCTCAAACTTACATACCCTACCTTTAAATTCTTAGTTTTGCTTGATTCTGAGAAAGTGTTGCTTTATCTTTATGAAACAAAACTAATCCCATAAGGCTGGAGCTTGAGAGATCTGAAGGAAACAAGGTTACAAGCAAGGAATCAGAAGCGGAATATGACAAGACACAATTTGAAGACTACACACCTGAGCAAAAGCGTACTGAGGAAGAACATAACAACAATGATTTTACCGAAGTAACTCTTGTCAACTAAGTCTAATAATCCAGAGAAAAAGACACAGATGGAACTTAAATGTATGAAATACGTAGATGTATCTGTTAAGTCTTTCAAAAGAATGTTATTTGTATACCAGTTTCAGTTTAACTGATTTTGAGACACAAACTACTTTTTTTCCCCTGTAAAACTTTATATTTGAAATGTATGTTTTTATAAATAAATTATTTTATAATAATCATTGTTTTTTTATTCAATGCTGTGTGAAAGTAATGAGTCGAATATAAAGTAATTACAAATAAGATAAGATAAGATATACTTTATTGATCCCAACTTTGGAGATTTTTTTGAAACTATTTCTCCTGTCGGAGAAACAGATTCCATATATCATTTAGTTATATGCCACATGTATGTATCCAACCAGCAAATAAATACTAGAAATCAATATATAAATCATGCAGACAATATATATATGAACCTTTACTTATAAAGGGGTATTATACTGAGACAGCTAACTGCGTCTTTGTGGAAAAGGTTAAATGTATGTTGGACACGAGCCCATATGGTGAAGTATTCCTTGATCTCAGGAAGGCTTTTGACACTGTTGACCACCAAGTGCTCCTTACAAAGCTGACTTATTTCAATTTTTCGGCAGATTCAATACAGTGGGTTAAGTCTTACTTATCAAGGTACCAAATCCCCCACCTGGTCAACCCTGTTGGGGTTCCACAAGTTTCCATTCTTGGACCATTACTGTTTTCACTGTACATTAATGACTTGCCTAATGTATGTCCTGAGTTGAATGTGCAAATGTATGCCGATGATGCGGTCATCCCAGCTAGAAATGTTTGGTTCTAAAAACATTCTGAGAATGTTAGTCATTGTTCTAGGAAGGTTCTCAGCGGGAAGTTTTTGTTTGTTTCCCAGAATGTTCTTCTGAAAGGTAGGATAACGCTCTCTAAAAACATTCTTCAAATGTTGTTGATAACATTGTTAGAACATTATGCCCTACTGTTCTTAAAACATTTTCAGCTGCAAGTTAGATTTTTTATGTTTTTTATTTTAGAGAAGGATAACATGGTTTATGTTAAAGAAATTATGCAAAGGTTCTATGGTAACCATTTACTAAAATATGTTTACATTATTTGAACATAAAGACATAATATTCCGTCAATTGTTCAACTCAAAATTCCTGGGTAAGTGGACTGACCACTGTGGTCATTAGGATGATTTTGATAGTTTACTTGACTATTGGAATTTGACTATTAACACATGTAAAAGGATGACACAGAATCAGCTGTTGAAAGTAACATTTGTTTATTAGAAAAGGGGAGCTGGGAGTGGAGGTTGGTTATGGCGGCAGTGGGAAACAGTTGTTCCAGGGTGGGTAGAGAGGCCTGGCTCGTCTTGGGTGTGTGGAAGGCCTTGGATTCCTCCTGGGAGAGACACAAAAATCAGTGTGAGGCAAAAGCAGGCAAAGTTGTCAAAGAATATGCTGGTAAAAAGCTAGAGCGGCACGCAACAAACCGTTCACGGCAAAAATCCGGCAGGGAATGACTGCAGGCTGCAGGCTTTCATAGTGTGGCTGACGAGCAGGTTGCGGGTGTGGTTGATTGGAGATTGCTCCCAGCCGTGTAGAGCATACCAGCAGGCAGAGAGAGAGACACAGTAGAAAGAAACACATACAAACACTAACAGGGGTTTCAGGGACGGGCATTGATAGTCGGTCCGTTCTTCTATATGTCTGTCTTTGGTTTTCTAAGTGTTATTCGATCCATATGACAATAGAGATACGTATGTGCATAAACAACAAAAACACTTGGGGTATAATGTTTGAACAATGTTATCACCAAACATTTTAAGAATGTTTTTAGAGAACGTTATCCTACCTTTCAGAAGTACATTCTAGGAACCAAAATAAAACTTCTCGATGAAACCATTCCTAGAACAATGAATGGTAACATTCTCTAAATGTTTTCTAGAACCAACAATGTCTAGCTGGGAACTCAGACATGCCTACGCAAACATGCAATATCATGAATTACGTGCTTCTTTTTTCTAAAAAGGAATAATGTGGTGACATCAGATTTCTTTTAAACATCCTTTTCAAACAAATGCAAAAACTTTGTTTTTTAAAGCGCTGTTAATATTTCGTGTCACAGGAACATTTTATTAAAAAAAAATAACCTCCTGAAAACATTATCCAAATGTTGCTTCCAAAATGTTCTTCTTTGGTTATCATGTAACATTGAAGGAATGTTCTATAAAAGAACATCTTTAATGTGTTACCCCAACAACGTCCAAAACACATCCTTAGAATGTTGGAGGCAAAACCTTCCACCTTTGTTAACTTATCACATTAAAAGGAACATTTTATAAAACACTTTGTCATCTCAGGCCTCAATAACATCCTGAAAACATTTTCAGAATGTTGCTTGGAGAATGTTCTTCATTTGTTATCATGTAACATTGAGGGAACGTTTTATATAGAAAATCTTTAATGTGTTACCCAACAACGTCCAAAACACGTCCTTAGAATGTTGCAGGCAAAACGTTCCACCTTTGTTAACATATCACATGAAAGGCCTCAATAACATCCTCAAAACATCCTCTGAATGTTGCAGTTAAAACGTTATGTCTTAGTTAACCTTAAACCTTGTGGGAACATTATTTGAACAAATAAACATCCTAAAAAGGTTCTTTGAACATCAGATTAAAACATTTCTTTAAAACCTTGTAAGAACCAATAGGTAACGTTAGCCAAAGTTGCGAGAACGTTCCCCGCTAGCTGGGATGTATTTATTATAAACGTTAGTCCTTAACATCTATCACTGTGTATATCACCATTCAAACATATTTTAAAAGTTGAACAAACCCCACACAGCTCTGTGAAATGTTGACTTTATTTAATAATTTCAGTAAAAACTAACGTTCATATTTCTCTTTTTGATTATAATACTGATGAACGTTCAAAACAAAGCACTTTGGCAACTTACCACATACGTTTTAAAATGCTTAATAAGCACCGTAAGTTTCATGATATAATTTCTCCGTCATAATCGGTTGTTTCCGTGAACGGCCGACTGTTGTGTGATGGCAAATGCTGCGGCTGCAAGCCATTGTGGGGCAGCATTTTCTCCTCTCCTTTCGGTAAGGGAGGAGTTCAGTGGTTCCTAAGCTAAAGGAGGTTATAAAGGAAGTTTGAAACCTCCTTTCCTATCATGTAGAGAATTTGAACTTCACTTATTAAGATGTATGCGCTCATACATCTTAAGAAAGTTATCACCAAAAATGTTAAGAATGTTTTTAGAGAACGTTATCCTACCTTTCAGAAGAACATTCTGGGAACCAAACTAAAACTTCCCCGCTGAAAACGTTTTAAGAATAGTAGGGCATAATGTTTTAACAATGTTATCAACCACATCTTAAGAAGGTTATCAAAAACATCTTAAGAAGGTCATCAAAAACATTTCAAGAAGGTTATTACCAAGCATTTCAAGAATGTTTTTAAAGAACGTTATCCTACCTTTCAGAAGAACATTCTGGGAACCAAAATAAAACGCCCCGCTGAAAACGTTTTAAGAACTGTAGGGCATAATGTTCTAATAATATTATCAAAAACATCTTAAGAAGGTTATCAAAAACACCTTAACAAGGTTATCACCAAACATTTCAAGAATGTTTTTAAAGAACGTTATCCTACCTTTCAGAAGAAAATTCTGGGAACCAAAATAAAACGTCCCGCTGAAAACATTCCTAGAACAACTAATGGTAACAAACATTTCTAGCTGGGAACTCACACATGCCACCGCAAACATGCAATATCTGCTTACAGCTTATCATGAATTACGTGCTTGTTTGTTTTTTTCAAAAGGAAAATATGGTGACATCAGATTTTTTTTAAAACATCCTTTTCAAACAAATGAAACAAGTTTGTTTTTTAAAGCGCTCTAGAAATAAATCTGACGTTGACCATGACCGTGTTAATATTTGCCATAATAGCAACGTTTTATAAAAAAAGAATAACATCCTGAAAACATTTTCAGAATGTTTTTGGAGAATGTTCTTCAATTGTTATCATGTAACATTGAGGGAATGTTTTATAAAGAACATCTTTAATGTGTTACCCAACAACGCCCAAAACACATCCTTAGAATGTTGCAGGCAAAACGTTCCACCTTTGTTAACGTATCACATTAAAGGAACATTTTATACAACCCTTTCTCTCACCTCAGGCCTCAATAACATCCTGAAAACATTTTCAGAATGTTGCTTTGAAAATGTTCTTCATTTGTTAACATATCACATTAAAGGGAACGTTTTATAAAAAAACTTTCTGTCATCTCAGGCCTTAATAACATCCTCAAAACATCCTCTGAATGTTGCAGTTAAAACGTTATGTCTTAGTTAACCTTAAAGGAACATTATTTGAACAAATAAACATCCTAAAAAGGTTCTTTGAACATCAAATTAAAACGTTTCTTTAAAACCTTGTTAGAACCAATAGGTAACGTTAGCCAAAGTTGTGAGAACGTCCCCTGCTAGCTGGGATCTTTGTACATGGGGAAAACACTGAAATAATCTCATCCTGTCTCTCAAATGCTTTGGACAAGGTTCAACACTGGCTGAACAACATTTATTTACAGGTAAATAAAATAAATAAAAAGAATGCATGATGTTCAGTAAACGACCAGTCAAAATCGAAGGATCCAATGTGTTTTTAAATGGAGCAGAAATAGAACTAGTCCCCCACTTCAAGTATCTTGGAGTCATACTGGCCCCGGACTTGACTTTTAAGAAACATATTAAGAAAGTATCCAATAACATTAAATTCAACTCGCAACATTTTAAACAAATTAGACCTTTCTTAACTGTCAATGCTGCAAAGTCATACCTCCACTGTATGATTCTATCCCATATTGAAAACTGTTTTACAAACTGGTCGTTTGCTTGTGCCACAAACCTGAAACCCATAGAACAGCTGTACCAGAGAGCTGTCTTTGTTTTTTTATAAATGTTTACATGGACAATTTCAAGCCTCAGTAAATGGTCAACTCAACAACTGTCTTCTGGCAACCCACTCTCTTCAGTCTACGTACAAATGACACGACTTTACACATTGGAAAATGCGTGCTATAGATACGCTTAAGTCCGATTTTGGGTGCCTATCATACGCCAACTATTCCCATTGAGTTCTGAGTCCGAGTTTTGCGTGCATATGAGACGCAAACGGATACGGTCGGGTCTGAGAAGACCGGAAGCTGTGTGGTCCATAAAAACATGTTATTACTCAATATCAAGCCACGATTATTGATTTTATTTGTAATCGTATGATGTCTGACTTTTTTTGCCGTCCGTGAGGAAAAGAAATGGGGCTCAGAGCCTCAGAATACTGAAATCTGTATTTTTTAAAATCTTTTTTTCCTTCTAATTTGTTATTCTTTTCTAAATAGGGAGAGCGGGGTAATGTGGGACACCGGGTAATGTGAGACACCCGCTGTAACTAGGCAAAGAAACAAATTTGCGGTCATGTGACCATAATGTTTTCAAGCCCCTCCCACCCCCCACTTGTCATGAAGGAGAAGTTGGTGCTGGTTCTGTGGTAAGTATTTTTTTTCACAAAAATGTGTTTGTTGCATGTAAAAGTAAATTTTCTTACTGCGAACGTAATCAACTGTAATATCAAAGCAAATTGATTCAGGTTGAAAAACTTATATCATACATGTTGATGAACTTCCAACATATAAAACCATGTGATTGATGCTCGTTAAAGATTAGCCTGAATTGCCTAGAGATGTTGTTTTTTCTAAAATGGTGGCTGTGGGGTAAAGTGAGACAGATGCTGTGGGGTAAAGTGAGACGCTGACTCACTTTACCCCGACATGAAGCACAAGTTAAGTTTAGTCTTATATATATTTTAGTGTAATATTACAATACATATGTTTTAATTTTAATGTCATAAACATTGTAGAAAAGTCATCATGCCAAGACGATACATCAGGAAGACAGCTTGGGGCCAAACACCCCTCACAGAGATGGAGAGTGCAGCTGCAGAGGTCATGCAAGGAAAGAAGTCCTTAAGACAAGCAGGAAAGGAAAGAAATATCGACAAGACAACCCTCCAAAGATTCATTAAGAAAATAGAGAAAGGGAGAGTTAAATCAGTAGCCTGGGGTGCAGTAGCTGAGGCAAAAAGAATACTGACAGATGAGATGGAGGAGGAGCTTGCCCAACATTTAAAACAACTGGCTGACCAGTTCCATGGCCTTGCTCCAGTTAAGTGCCGTGAACTGGCATTTGAATATGCAGACAAAAACCATATCCCTGTCCCTGCCAATTGGATGGAGGAACAATGTGCAGGTAGGCTAGGGTGCGCAAGAGATCACATGATTCTGTAGGTCAACTTAGGCCAACTGATCTTGCCACAAAGCTTATCTTATAATAACGAATTGTCCACTCTTTAGGAGTAGAGTGGTTTGGCAGCTTTCTAGCCCGTCGCCATCTCTTTGTCCGAACTCCGGAGGCAACATCCCTGGGAAGGGCTACAGCCTTCAATAAGACTACAGTGGGGGAGTTCTTTACAAATCTGGCTGTAGTGATGGACAGGTGACAGAATTAATTCTTTAGTTGCAAATGTTTTATGGAGGTTTTACCTGTAAGATTTGGTTTTGATTCTGATAAGGTTCTTCCCTTGCCTCTCTTCTTTAACAGACACACATTTCCTCCACACATGATTTACAATGTGGATGAAACAGGCGTCTTTACAGTACAAAAGCCACGGCAGGTAAGCTACTAGAGAGCAGCAGACTGATACTGAGTGGCTTGTGATAATGACCAGCTAGCTATTGGCAGAATGCTGAAACTAATGCTATTAGTAATGTTGTGAGCCTGTGAACTAGAAAAAAATGAATGGACTGCAACAAAATAAAATGTACCTTTAGACCAATAGTAGCCTACTGATTGCACATGCCATTGATTCTAAACTTTCTACTTGATTCAGGTTGTGACAGAGAAAGGGAAAAAGCAAGTTGGTTCTATCACATCAGCTGAGAGAGGAGAACTGGTGACTGTGGTGTGTGCAGTGAATGCTGCTGGGAATGCCATACCTCCCATGTTTGTCTTCCCCAGAGTTAGGTTTAAGGACGACTTCATGATAGGAGCACCTCCAGGAGCCAAAGGTGCCTCCACCAGAACAGGATGGATGAACGAAGACACCTGGCCTGAGTTTCTCGATCACTTGATAAAGCACACTAAGTGCACTCCTGACCATCCCATGCTGCTAATCCTGGATAATCTGAGAGCTCACATCTCACTCAAGGCAGTGGAGAAAGCAAAGAGTAATGGTATTGTTCTGCTCACCCTCCCACCCCACACATCCCATCGCTTGCAGCCTCTCGACGTGACGGTGTATGGTCCGTTCAAGACCCTATACAGCCGAGCTCTTGATGGGTGGATGAGATCTAACCCTGGTAAAACAGTCTCCATCTATCAGATTGCAGGATTTGTGAACGAGGCCTTCTTGTCAGCAGTGACACCACGCAATATCACCTCTGGCTTCAAGTCCACTGGGATCTTCCCATATAACAGAGATATTTTCCCTGAGGAGGCGTTTGCACCATCCATGGTGTCAGACCGGCCAAACCCTGAGCTGCGGCCTGCATCCACTGGTCCATCCACTTCAGATGATCCGGATGGTCCACGGCCTGCAGATGATCCACCCCCTGCAGATGAACCACCTGCTGCAGATGCTATTCCACTCGCTGATGCTATTCCATCCACTTTGCATGGTCCACATGGATGTGCCTCGCCAGCTGTCTCACGACCTGGATATGTGTCTCCTCAGGAAATCATACCACTTCCAAAATGTCCCCCCAGAGGACAAACAAAACGAAAGCGTGTGAAGACAGCCATCTTAACAGATACTCCAGAGAAGCAAATCATAGAACAGGCTTATGAAGAGAGACAAAAGAAACTGGCAGGGAAAAAGCAAAATAGCAAAGAAAAGGGAAAACCGAAAAAGAAGGCACCCAAGAAGAAAATCATAGATAGCAGCTCGGAGGAGAGTGATGACCCTGTCCCATTTGAGGATGATTTTGAGAGCTCTGAAGATGAGAGGAGTGACCCCGGAAACAAAGATCTGTCCGTGGGTGACTTCGTCCTCGTCAATTTTGCCACAAAACACCGAAGTATCCGTTATGTTGGCATGGTTGAGAAGGTTGAGGGGGACGAAATACTAACCCAATTCCTCAGAAAAATCCAGGGGAACAACAGAGAGTGGGAGAGACCCACGTTTGCTATGAAAGAAAAGGATGTGGCACATGTTCCTAAAGGTGATGTGGTGAAGAAGCTGCCTCAACCTAATAGGCCTGGAGGAACAACACGGAGAGAGCAACTCTTCACCTTTCCCTGTAACCTTCAGGGCTGGAATGTAGAGTAGGCCTTGTTTAAATATGCGGCTGATGTTCATATCATATCGTGTTCTAATCTAACTGGTTAAATGGTTAATTGAATGTTTATTAAAGCACTTTGAAATATATTATGTTGTATTTGACTTTGTTTGGAGTTACTTTGTTTAAAAAATGTGCTAAATTGACCAATCCCCATGATTATGTTGCGCATCCGACATTATTTTTGGAATGTGTGGTTGTCAATCTATCTGTCAGGATTCTAACTGTTACAACATGTGTTGTTTTTGTAGTTTAAAAGTGGAAAAGGTAAGTGGTTCACTTTACCCCCTTGATTTCTCTAGTCTGTCTCAGTTCACCCCTTAGCTGGGGTAAAGTGAGACACAAGACCACTTTTTAAAAAACAATCATATTTTCACTGCCCTTTGTCCTGAAGACATTCTGATCATTTCCAGTGCTAGGAAACATCCTGAATTAATGGGAAATGTGTAAATTTTACTGATATATCATTTTAGCTCGCCTACAGGAGAGCAAATGTAAAAAATGTCTCACATTACCCCGCTCTCCCCTAACACACTGTTATTTACTCAACAATAACACACAATTATCCTTGTTTTTATTTATTCGTTTGATTTTATAATCTCAGGCTTTCTCTCTCCATTGACTTCAATTCATATTTTTTTCGAAATAAGGTCCCATGGAGCTCCCCCGGAAGGGGAGGGACTTCGCCACTCTATGGCGCCCCTGGTTATATTTATCGCGCTACCTAAACCTAACATCCATGAAGGCAACATGACAGAGGGAGGCCTGTCCTCAACCTCTTGCTGACAGATCTCCGTGAAGCAGCAGAGCGGTTGGAAAATCCCATGCTGTGGGTTGACAGTAGGGACAGACAGCGCAAGGGGTGGAGAGAAGAGAGCGAATAGTGGCAACTTTTGTCCTGGAGAAAGTAACGAAGTTATTGCACTGCTCTTCTGTAGTGTCGATGTGTGAGGGAGTTTGTGGCTTGAGGAGATGATCAATAGTGGAGAAAAAACGCTTGGAGTTTCCAGGAGTTTTACTGATGATGTCGGAGTAGAACTGTGACCGTGCTTTTTTGAGTGACTTGAACAGTGAGTCCAGATCGCCGCTCGAGTACACGCCCAGCTGCCTTAATGCTACGTAGCTCTGAAGTGAACCAGGGGGCTGAGTGTGAGAAGCTGACTGTTCGTGTTTTCAGATCTAGGGGGGAGGGGGGGGGGTTCCAAAGTCATGATGTCAGTGTCGATGTGTTTCAGATTTCTGAAATGGATTTGACGTTTGGGCTTGATGTGGTGAGACAATTTGAACTCCATTGAAACAACCTTGTGATCTAACACTCCCAGATCGTACACCAACAGATTTGTGATGGGGGGGGCAGAGTCAGTGATGACCAGGTCAAGCGCGTGCCCCCTGGTGTGTGTGGGGACATCAACTGCTGTTTGAGGTTGAGAACATCCAGTAATTGTTATAAGATTCCAGTTCTTTCATATAAACAGCAGTAACAGAGATGCAACCATTGGCCACACCCACCCACCCACCCACCCACAAAAAAAATATATCCAAAATAAATGAATCACAGAAAGACGTTTTCTCCCACCTCTAATTGATAAGAGCTGCAACGAGGGGAACCAAAAGTGTCTATGATTGGATTTCTGTTGACTGTTAATAATCCTATCATATAATCATATCTGCATCACGATTTGCAACAGCATGACGTATTTTGGCTCTCATGCTCTCAAGCTCTCATGTGTTTCTTGCCCTCTCAGCTTTTCCTTCTGTTTTCTTTTGAAGATATATTGTTGGCACTTCCTTATGGGCCTTGATACACCTCCAATATTGGACTCAGATATAATGAGAATAATGAGGGGATTATGTTGGTGGCTAAAATCTGATTGGGTCTTTAAACCAAAATGATATTAAAGCTAGATGGAAATAAAAGATGTTGCCTTTTCTTAGGTCATACCCTGCTGCCCTCATGAAACTATCATGATTGTGTCAGCAAGTCATGAACATTTCTTTGTGATTAAGATCATTTCCTGTTTTGACACGTGGAGAATGACCTGAAGTGACTGCTTTTTAAATGGTCTTATCTACTGAATTATTCCACTGTATGACCTCGATTCCATACATTTGTAACTTTTAACATATTTACAAGGCCTGTCTTGAACCTTTATGTAATGGGTAGACAAACTATCATCCCTAAAGCTAAACATCTTATCAGTATCATAAATAAATCACAAAAGACAGTCCTGGAGCTGTGGTTGTGGTTTAACACATATTATATATATATAATATTTGCATAGTCAAGTATGTAAGATAGGATCAACCTTGTTAGAATTGCCAATTTCTTCTATTCAGTTTCAAGTTTCAAGGCTTTTATTGTCAGGTGTGGATAGCTACAGTGTAGTTATGACAATAAAAATATGAGGTCACAGCTGCTTAGATAAAAGAGTTCATGCTGAAATGCAACAATATAGCATGTGGACAAGACAGAGGGACATTAGAGCGACCTGGTTTGACGCACAGCAGCGATGCAGTGTCCTGTCAGACGTGATGTTATGTTGTGTGGGCCTATCCAAACATCTCAGGAGACTGCAGGTTATCACATAAACTGAGACTCAGCCCGCCTTATCAGACTGTCAGGAGGAAAGCTGCTTTCGTAAAAGACTACAATTGAATCGTCACAAAGATGAGAACTGTGCCAATTTAGATATGTGGTATTGCCTCATTGCGTTGGTACTGTTAAAGTGTAGTGACCTAAATAGCAACTTTTAAACGGCACAAAACGGCAAATTCAATAATCCCACTTAATTCATATTAATTTATATTATGTAAGTGTTTTAGTTATTTGATTCATTGTTGAAGGCTTTAATATTCATCATGTTTTTACATGACCTGTTTGTAAACTTTGTCAAATCCTTTACCTACAGCTTCACATCCACTTAACACTTAACTTACTCCTTGCATGTAGGAATATGAGTTACCTGAATTTGTTCAGATTAGTGTGTTTCCAACGTTGTTATCCTGCAGGGTATATGCAGGAATCCTGAAGTCAAATTTAATACCTTTTAAGACCTTTTTTAAGACCCTTTCCATACATTTTAAGACCTCATCGCAACTTCGAGTTCTAACCGGTTACATTGGCGACACACTTTACCTCACATTTACTATATTGATTGTAAGATAGCACAACTAAACAGAGTGCAGACAGACTACTGAAGCCTCCTTTCCAAATGAACTTTAACCTCTCTTTGAAGGTCAGCTTTAATGCAGTATGCTGATTTTTTGCTTCTGTAGACTCTGTGCTCTTCATTCCAGTAAAACTCCTCAGAAACCATTAGAAACCAGTATTTGACCAATAAACCAAACAATTGACAAAACTTTGAACTATGAAATATATTAAACTTTGGTGAGCTTCAGCGGGGTAATGCCATATAGGAGCTCCCTCACAAATACCCAGGGGTTAAATTGGGCTGGGGCTGTCCGGGGCTAAGCCCCGGCACATAGGACGATGCTCTGACGTCATCAACCTCACACATTTGTCATATGTTTACAAAAAAGGATATATATGTTAAGACTTTTCTCGTTCTTAATATAGACTATATTTAGGGTTGATATGTGTTGACTTTACTTTAAAATAGCAGATCTCTGTGACCGGATATAGTTTGGCTTAGACTCCGGCCCCACGAGTACGCATACGTAAAAATGCATACGCAGGCGCAAAAAAGTATTCCGTTCACACGCATTCGATTCATTAACGTGTCCGTTCACACTAGACCGCTGGAAATGCTGGAAACGATGTAGTACATTAACAGGCCTGTAAGTGGCGCTGCTGCCGCCCGAAATACACCAAAAGCAGCGAAGACCCCGGAGTATGGTTGCCATGGTTGCCCTTCTGTTTATTCTCCGCGTTGGACGGCGTGTTCTCCTGCTGTATATCTCTCAGGTAGTCCACCAGCAGATGAAAAACACCCACCTCTCCGCCTCTTCCAAGGAACGAAGGGACCGTGCGGCAGTTTCCGTAAAAAAAATGTTCCGCCGGTCAACATGTCCGTTAAAGTTTAAATCTTCCGTACAAAATTAGAAAAGTGCCGGTCAGAGGTCTTCTTTGTTATTTATTGAGCTTTAAAACAAATTGATATCGACTCCCTGTATAATAATATAATAATATTTAATAAACGGTGCCTGCCTCTCTTTTCCGCCCCCTCTTCTGACAGCCCAGCAGCAGCAGGAGACGTGGGGAGAGGGAGGCGGGGCTATTTCATCGTTATCATAAAATGATCATATAGGGCTTGCACACGGAGCCGTTGGACCCCCAGAGCATTGCGTATGCCGGTCTACCCACCTTGGGACCCTTTATCGTTACCGTAGTCATTTAGTGCCCCCCCCCCCCCCCCACAGAGCAGAGCAAGGCAACAAAACTTAAAATAATAAGCAGCATTTTACGGCGCGTTATGCATGGGGCCGCCTTGGGGGGTTTCCCGACATGTCGTTTCAGTCAATTAAAGGATGTTTCATGTTGTCGTTACTGTGGACCTTCTTAATACCTTGGAAAATGCCGTTTAATACTTTTAAATACTTTTTAAAAGCCTTAATTTACGCTAAATTGATTTATCAACTTTTAATACTTTTTAAGACCCCGCGGACACCCTGTCCTGTGTCAAGATCGAGAGTACTTTAAGACAGATTGTTTCACAGTGTCAGGGAGGAGGCTGCACTTTCTGTTTCAGTCCATCTCATCCAACATCACTCACTGACTGGTGGCCTTAAAATGCAAAAACAACATGTTCACACTTAAACTGGAGCAACCACATTTCCTTTCACATTGCTGGTTATAAACAACAAAAAAAGGTGTTGAAACGGTTGAATAAGAGAGGAGAGAGGTGTTGAGAGGTATGTTAGCAGGGAAGGAATTCCAGCCTGTCACACCCTTAACCTGACCGTAGGAGTCTTTGCCTATCAGTGATCAGAAATGATCTGATGCCTTCGAAGCAGCTCATGGTGTATGACTCCACTGTGACTGAATGAGGCCACTGTTGATTGGTTTTTGAGAGTAGAAACACTGTCCTACACTTTTAGCATCTTTCTGTTAAACGGTGTGTGCATGTGCAAGGCTCTGTGATATGGTCTTACACAGTGATTCTTTCTGCTTTCCTAGAATATTTTTTCTCTATTATATTTTCCTAGAAGTACAAAAATATGCTACGTTCAACACGTGAGGATTGTAGGAGTTTGTTCTTGTGATTATTCTGATTTGCATTTTGCTTACAGATGGCTGCATCCCCTCACAAAGAAGACTTCATTCTGCTGCCACACAGAAAAGTTTAAATGCTGAGCATAAGATGCAGACAAAGGAGAGTGAAAGAGGGGTGGGATGCAGCAATGGGCAATGGTCAATTTGAACCACATCTGCTCCATTCTTACAGATGTGCTAGGTGCAACATACTGCTGATATCCCTATACCAAGTGCAGGCCCGGTTCTACGGGGGTGCATAAGGGTACATTGCAGCCTTAGTTGAGCCGTTATGCACCCTCATTTGAAAACTGAAAAGTGTAAAAAAGAAAGAAATGAAAAGTCAAAAAAATGAAAAGTCAAAAATATTACATATATAATAACAATAATAATAATAGTAGTAATAATAAGAAGAAGAAGAAGAAGGATATAGTTGAAATAAAATAAACTGTAATTGTGGTTAAATAACATTGTCTGCTGCATTTATTTGGTCAATTTAAGGGTCATTCCAGAATTGGAGGACATTTCATGTCCCCCATATAAAAAATCTAATAATCCATGCCCAAAATGCTAAAACATGCACTTGTTGTGTTAAAGATACTTGTCTTGAGACAAAATGTGTATAAAATTGTAGAAAAAATGGTTTCAAAATATTATTTAAATTATCAAATAGCTCTCGAACATCCCCTAAAATGGCATTTTTCTCTTGTCCCCGCTTCTTGGTGACCAACTTGCATGTCAAATATAACATTTAAAATAGGGATTTTATTTACTTTTTTTGTATTATTCTATTGATATATGTCTCTTGTAATGGTAAAATCTATTTGTTAAATCATAAACATATTTTAAATAACAGTAATTTTGCACAGAAGGTGTGTCCCTCAACATGCGTTCAACCCTGTTACCCAAACCTTTTTAGATTGGCACAGGAAGTGAAAAAACTGTAAATCAGATGACACAGTGGAAGTGACATCAGCAAGCCATGTGCTAGTGCCATGGGTAGACCAAAACTAAGTCCTCTCTTTTATTTTTCATATTTTTACAATCTTTAAAAGAGTGTGGCACTCTGACCCACTCAACCCTGTTACTGATATTACCAGAATAAAGCATATTAATTTCAAAGTTATCTTTCTTGCATTAGATATCCAAGTTTGTCATTGCCTTGGAAAGTAGCATTACATGCTACATCTAGCATTAATTCCTGAGGTTAAAGCTCAAATTAGCATTGATTTTCAACCCTGTTACTTTCAACCCTGTTACTATAATTAGAGTAACAGGGGTAATTCTTCATTGGAAAATATACATTTGATGCCAAGCTGGGCAAATCACTTTTTTTGATGGTTTATTATCTGTTTTTCCTAAATACATAAAAAAACATTATAAAATAAAAGGTTCATTTTTCAAAAATGTTGGTGTCTAAATTGTCCTCCAATTTTGAATGACCCTTAAACGGTAAGTAACGTTATTATGTCAGGTGGGGGTGACCTGTGCCGCTGCGCGTTCATCATCTGCAAGGTGCTTACACAGCAGTACATGATGGAAATCAGAAAATGGTTAAAACAACCAGCCCTTATCGTCAGCAGTAACACTGCATCTACTGCAGGTAATAACAGTTCAGATCATGGGGACCAGTGCTTGAATTGGAATAAAAAAGGTGCCAGTACTCTAAATCAGCAACAAATATTTCGCACAAAGTCATAGTATATCCTATAATGCTGGTGGGTTTATCTCTTTACTGTATATTTTAGAAAGGCTCACTGTACTTAAACAAAATGACTCAGGGTGCATCTGAGATTAGAGGGGGTGCAGTGGTAAAGTGCTATTTTTATAAGTGGGGAGTGGACCTGACACCCTCTAGTCTAGGGGGGTCCGGGGGCATGCTCTCCCAGGAACATTTTTTTTTTAAATATTGAAGTTAGATGCATCAATCTGGTGCAATTTGAGAGCAAAATGAAGAGATATATGGATACCTCTCAACATCCATATGAAACAACTGTAAACAGATTTACTTTTTCTTTATGGATATAAAAGAAAGTAAAGCTTGACTCCTACTGGCTGGTTAAATGACTCCTCGTCCCTGAGGCCACTACCAGTTTTTTGTGCCATTTTGCTGGATTTATTTGTCAATAGCGTTGCTGCACAAAGTGATAGCCCTCTAGTTTAAATCTACTACCCAAAAAGAAACATATGGAGATGGGTTACTATTTAAAAAAAATTGCAAATCTATTTGGGAACAGTGGGGCCGGGCCTCAAATCCTATAGGGGGGTCCGGGGGATGCTCCCCCGGTAAGATTTAAAAAAAAATGTTGGACTTAAATGCATCAATCTGGTGCATTTTGAGGGGGAAATAAAGAGACTACACCCATATGAAACAAAAATGTATACATTTAAATAATCATAAAATCATAAGTACATGGCCATAACCAATAACATACAATATCCAATATGAAAAAACATTGAAACTTGTTTATTTATTTGTTTTTGGTTCATTTATAGTTGTGAGTGTGTCTGGGCTCCTGAATCGGCCTCTCCTGTCTCCCTCCGCTCCCCCCTGCTCCTCTTTGAGGCAACAGCAAAGACTAGTTTTAGCTCTCAACAAGTTTATCTTACCTTTTTTCACCTAGTTAACATTTTGTTTGTATTATTCATGCATATTTTACTAATCACTACCCCCTCAAATGGAAATATGTGTTTACATAAACGGTGACCGAACCGTTTGAGACCCACTGAGATAACTTAAACTAAGTTAACTATCTAAAGACTCAGAGAGTAATTTACCTCACCAGAGCTGTAGTTATCAGCCTCTCAGTCTGACAGCAAAGGACTCTCCCTCCACCTTGTTGTTGAAAAAGCTCCTTATATCCGTTAGCGCAGCTAGCTAGCACCAGATGCTAACAACAATACACGTAACTGGTGCGCGCGCTTTCTCGCTCGCTCGCGCCACACATACACCAACACACACCCTCCCGAGCTTGAATGACACACAGAGACCAATCGAGGGCATTAGTATGATCTGTATGAAAGTGGCAATGTCGGCAGGCCACGTCATGTAGACAGCCAGTCACCCTCTGTGAGGCAGAGTCAGACCCACATTTGCGCTGCGTTGCGTTTACAATATATACGTATATTGCCGGCGGCTGAGTACCGGCATTTTACTGAGTACCGGCACCTTGCCGGTACTCAGTAAGAAGTGCCGGTACCACATGGGTAAAAATCAGAAGTGCCGGTACTGCGTACCGGTGAGTACCGGCCCAATTCAAGCACTGATGGGGACATTACGTTACCCGCGGCCACTGTCGTGGACACTAACACCCGACTCGTCGGCTTTGCCCGCCTCGCCCACGGAGGCGGAGCAGCCGCAGCCGTCTCCGTTGCCCCAAACACCGCCACCCCTCAGCGGCCCGCAAGTGCCAGAGGACCTTGGCAAAACAGAGCCTGACCAGGTATATTTAAAAAGTACCCAACTCGCCTGTACAGTGGGGTAAGGCGCTCATTTTACAGCTCATGGTTTCAAAACAGAGATTGGCTGGAATATTCATGTAAAAAAGATGCCATCTTCTGCTATGTAGACATTTCGGTTCAAGTAAGTCAGATACCTTCACCACAACTGGCTACAACAACTGGTGGTATGCTCTTGTACGTGATAAAGGACTGGGAAGGCATGAATCAAGCAAAGAGCACATAGATCCATAGATCTCTTAATGTTGCTCTCAGTGCACCAGATTGATGCTTTTAACTTCAATATTTAAAAAAAAAAAAAAAATCTTCCCAGAGGAGCATGCCCCCGGACCCCCCTAGAGGAGGTGAGGACCCCCTACAGGAGGTGAGGACCCTCCTAGAGGAGGTGAGGACCCCCCGAGAGGTTGTTCGGTCCACTCCCCACTTATAAAAATAGCACTTTACCACTGCACCCTCTCTAATCTCGGATGCACCCTGAGCCTGACCTAGTGAGACTCAAGACTTTTATTCCACCTCATGTGAAACGGGAAGTTTTATTTTAAATTTGTCTTAAATTTAGTTTTTGTTAATGTGTTTTCAAATTGAATGCAGTAATAACTGCGGGGGGGGGGGAGGCGAACTGCAGGTCGTATCCTCTGCTGATCAGCCTGCTCATCCATCTGTCCATCAGACACACTCTGAGAAAAACTCTGAGAGCGGGCGCACATGCTCGAGATGTGTTTTTGGTCGTCATGGTGACGAGCCACGCCAGAGCCCCTGCTGCCGCTGCCCGTGAGGCAACCCAAGGTGTGCTTGGACCAAAAGGGCTGCGCGGGGGCCTCCACACGCTGCGTCTCACTGCGACTCATCATGATGCGCGTACACGCTCAGGGGATGGATGGAGGTGTGTGCAGTGCTGCCCACATGAGGCGTTATAACGGCGCTCATGGGTTTATTAAGGCCGTGTGTACGAGGCGTATCTCGGTCAGAGGAATGCCGCGAGCTCTGTAGTTTATTAACCAACAGGTTAAAACCAGGCTTCTGCAGCGAGCCCTGCTGTCTACTAATCAACAGATTAGTGGCAGCCGGCTTAATTAGCGCGCCCTGAAATTTATTAACCGACAGGTTAAAACCAGGCTTTAGCAACGAGCCCTGCTGGCTATTAACCGACAGGTTATAGGCAGCTGATTCACACAGGGCGTGAGGCAACCCAAGGTGGGCTTGGACCGAAAGGGCTGCGCGGGGGCCTCCACACGCTGCGTCTCACTGCGACTCTCATCATGAGGCGCGTACACGCTCAGGGGATGGATGGAGGTGTGTGCAGTGCTGCCCACATGAGGCGTTATAACGGCGCTCATGGGTTTATTAAGGCCGTGTGTACGAGGCGTATCTCGGTCAGAGGAATGCCGCGAGCTCTGCAGGTTATTAACCAACAGGTTAAAACCAGGCTTCAGCAGCGAGCCCTGCTGTCTACTTAATCAACAGATTAGTGGCAGCCGGCTTAGTTAGCGAGCTCTGCGGTTTATTAACCGACAGGTTAAAACCAGCAGGCTTCTGTAGCGAGCACTGACGCTGTGGCGCTGCGGGCGCTGCCGCTGGGGGCGCTCAGCCTGGAATACTGACAGATCAAGGATGGGTCTCATTCCCCCGTTCGGGCTTCTCTGTGATGTGCTGTAATGGTCGTCGTGGTGACGAACCACGCAATTGCCCTCGCCGCCCGTGAGGCGAAAGGGCTGCGAGGGAGCCTCCACACGCTGCGTTTCACTCCGGCTCTCATCATGAGGCGCGTAAACGCTCAGGGGATGAGTGGAGGTGTGTGCAGTGCTGTTCACATGAGGAGTTATAATGGCGCTCATGGATTTATTATGATCGTGTGTAGGAGGCGTATCTCGGACAGAGGAATACCGCCAGCTCTGCAGTTTATTAACCGATAGGTTAAAACCGGCAGGCTCCTGCAGCGAACCCTGCTGGCTAGTAACCGATAAGGCATAGGCAGCCGGCTTACACAGGGGGGGAATATGTGAGAAACACAAAAAGTTGGAAAATGAACACACTTTATTTTACTCACAACCCCTAGAACGTCAGAACCGGCTCTGCTTCCTCAGAGGCTCTCGAGGAGCAGACCAGGAGCGGGGGAGCCTCACTCTCCTTTGACTCGCCGCCGAGAGACGCTGTCTCTGGGTTGGCGGGGGAGTGGAGACGTGGGACGGAGTCCCTGCAGCCGCCGAAGGGCGAGCCTGACGCCGCTGCGGCTGCTGTGAGCGTCTCTCCTCCTGCCGCTGTGGCCGGGTTGGACGCTGCAGCTGCTGCGGGCGTTGGTGCTGCTGTGACCGCCCAGCAGGCTTGAGCCAGCTAACGTGCTGGCGGATGTCGTCCGCCTGCTTTTGCTGCCGTCCACGTGCTTGAAAGCCTTGACGGGCCAATCGTCCACCTCGGCCGCCGCAGCGAGAGCGTCCGTTCTTCGCTCCCTGTCGGCCGAGGGGAGACGGGCACAGTGTGAGCATGCAACCTGCTGGCTGAGAGCCGCGTCCGTGTGCTCTGGCCCCAGGCAGGATTCGCACATCGTGTGCTGGTCGTAGCTCATGATATATCCTGAGCCACACGAGGGACAATCTCGTACACAGTTGTTGCTCATAATTGACTTTGTTTAGTGTCTCTGTGCTTCAGTAACGCTGGCTGAAGAAAAGAGGGAGCAGATTGTCGGGTCTCCTTCCTATTTATACCGGAAGGGAGCCCGAGGGTGGGGCCCACCTTGCGGGTGGGCGTGGACTACAAGTGTTTCAGTGCTGCGCGGGTGCGCAGGGGGATTACCCAATAGCGATAGCCTTAGAGGGCGAAGCCATATACGAAATAGAACACAGGGAGAAAGACCAGACAATACACAGGGGGGAAAACATGACAAGGATAACAGCAAAACACCCACTACCAGACACACACAACTAAAAACGTGACACAACACAAGAATCGTGACAGCCTCCTCTAATGATAACAAAAGACAGGTTGTTGTTCTATTCTGAGGAGGTAGGGACTTATTTGTTTAGGTTGTTGATCTTTATGAGGAGACAGGCACATACTTGTTGTCTCCTACATTATCTCACAACTGCTGGAAGTCCAGAAGACGTCACAGATGACCCATCGCAGATTACACAACTTTCCGACAGCCGCGGCTGATATTAGCGCCACCTCGATTTACGACTTTGTTGTCACCTCCTGTGTTTTGGACTATATAATAAGCCTGATGTTTTTTGCTGTTCCTTTGAGTAACATACCCCATGTGTGTGAGTTAACCCATATCCTTTGTATGTGATTTAACTCTGCTCCTTCTTGCAAGAATAAATTAGTTACCTGATCATTGATTCTCAACCTGGTGTCGAGTGATATTTTTCTATTAGAGTCTAATATAGAGTTAAATGCAACAGTAAGGCTATTTCTATCGTCGTCAACATGAATATTAAAGTCACCTACGATAATTACCTTATCTGTTTTAAGTATAAAAGTTAATAAAAACTCAAAGAATTCTGATAAGAATTCTGAATAAGGACCTGGTGCACGGTACACACTGTAACAAATAAGATTGGCTGCAAAGTTTTCCAGGTCGGATGCGTAAGACTAAAAACGAGGCTTTCAAAGCGGTATAATTTAATTTGCATTTAGTATTGATAAGTAAACTTGAGTCAAAGATGGCTGCAACTCCACCTCCTCGGCCTGTGCCTCGATACTCTGTTCTTCCAGACAGGTAGGACTGGAACCAGCTCAGGGCGGAGTCAGAGAGTCCGATGGTGTGTTTGAGGCGCTGAAGGAGGATGTTATGGTCGACAGTGTCGAATGCTGCAGTCAGATCCAGGAGGATGAGGAGAGATGGGGAACTACTGTCAGCCGCCATCAGCAGGTCGTTTGTGACCCTGACCAGAGCTGTTTCAGTGCTGTGGGCGGAACGGAGACCGGACTGGAATTTCTCAAAGAGGCCGTTTAGTTGGAGATGGTCCTGAAGCTTGGTGGCAACTACTTTTTCCAGCACCTTGGCTAGAAATGGGAGGTTGGAGATGGGCCTGTAGTTGGCGAGGACATCTGGGTCATAGGGTGTTTTTTTTTAGAAGGGGTCTGATGACGGCAGTTTTAAGAGCCGATGGAACATGACCAGCCTTGAGGGAGCTGTTGATGACGTCGGTAATCATGGGACTTATAGCAGAGATGTTCGATTTGACAAGGGCTGTGGGTAGAGGGTCTAGTGTGCAGGTGGAGGGTTTCATCTTGCAGATGATGTCCTCAACCTCTTGCTGAGAGATCTCCGTGAAGCAGCAGAGCGGTTGGAAAATCCCATGCTGTGGGTTGACAGTAGGGACAGACAGCGCAAGGGGTGGAGAGAAGAGAGCGAATAGTGGCAACTTTTGTCCTGAAGAAAGTAACAAAGTTATTGCACTGCTCTTCTGTAGTGTCGATGTGTGAGGGAGTTTGTGGCTTGAGGAGATGATCAATAGTGGAGAAAAAACGCTTGGAATTTCCAGGAGTTTTACTGATGATGCCGGACTAGAACTGTGACCGTGCTCTTTTGAGTGACTTTTTGATTATCTGTGAACAGTGAGTCCAGATCGCCGCTCGAGTACATGCCCAGCCTTCATGCTACGTAGCTCTGAAGTGAACCAGGGGGCTGAGCGTGAGAAGCTGACTTTTCGTTTTTTCAGATCTAGGACAGTACTCAGGGTTTTATTGTAGAATTCCACTGATTCACTGACTGTTGTGAAATTTGCAGGGGGGGGGGGGTTTGCTGCGGGTCCAAAGTCATGATGTCGATGTGTTTCAGATTTCTGAAATGGATTTGACGTTTGGGCTTGATGTGGTGCGACAATTTGAGCTCCATTGAAACAACCTTCTGATCCGACACCCCCAGATCGTACACCAACCGATTCGTGATGGGGGCAGAGTCAGTGATGACCAAGTCAAGCGTGTGCCCCCTGGTGTGTGTGGGGACATCAACTGCTGTTTGAGGTTGAGAACATCCAGTAATTGTTATAAGATTCCAGTTCTTTATTATGATATAAACAGCAGTAACAGAGAAGCAACCATTGGCAAGGAAAGTATTAGATCTCAGGCTTACACACACACACACACACACACACACACACACACACACACACACACACACACACACACACACACACACACACACACACACACACACACACACACACACACACACACACACACACACACAAAGAAAATATATCCAAAATAAATGAATCACAGAAAGACGTTTTCTCCCACCTCTAATTGATAAGAGCTGCAACGAGGGGAACCAAAAGTGTCTATGATTGGTTTTCTGTTGACTGTTGAAGATATACTGTATTGTTGGCACTTCCTAATGGGCCTTGATACACCTCCAATATTGGACTCAGATATAATGAGAGAATAATGAGGGGATTATGTTGGTGGCTAAAATCTGATTGGGTCTTTAAACCAAAATGATATTAAAGCTAGATGGAAATAAAAGATGTTGCCTTTTCTGAGGTCATACCCTGCTGCCCTCATGAAACTATCATGATTGTGTCAGCAAGTCATTAACATTTCTTTGTGATTCAAGATCATCTCTTGTTTTGACACGTGGAGAATGACCTGAAGTGACTGCTTTTTAAATGGTCTTATCTACTGAATTCTTCCACTGTATGACCTCGATTCCATACATTTGTAACTTTTAACACATTTACAAGGCCTGTCTTGAACATGTATGTAATGGGTAGACAAACTATCATCCCTAAAGCTAAACATCTTATCAGTATCATAAATAAATCACAAAAGACAGTCCTGGAGCTGTGGTTGTGGTTTAACACATATTATATATATATAATATTTGCATAGTCAAGTATGTAAGATAGGATCAACCTTGTTAGAATTGCCAATTTCTTCTATTCAGTTTCAAGTTTCAAGGCTTTTATTGTCAGGTGTGGATAGCTACAGTGTAGTTATGACAATACAAATCTGAGGTCACAGCTGCTTAGATAAAAGAGTTCATGCTGAAATGCAACAATATAGCATGTGGACAAGACAGAGGGACATTAGAGCGACCTGGATTGACGCACAGCAGCGATGCAGTGTCCTGTCAGACGTGATGTTATGTTGTGTGGGCCTATCCAAACATCTCAGGAGACTGCAGGTTATCACATAAACTGAGACTCAGCCCGCCTTATCAGACTGTCAGGAGGAAGGCTGCTTTCTTAAAAGACTAAAATTGAATCGTCACAAAGATGAGAACTGTGCCAATTTAGATATGTGGTATTGCCTCATTGTGTTGGTACTGTTAAAGTGTAGTGACCTAAATAGCAACTTTTAAACGGCACAAAACGGCAAATTCAATAATCCCACTTAATTCATATTAATTTATATTATGTAAGTGTTTTAGTTATTTGATTCATTGTTGAAGGCTTTAATATTCATCATGTTTTTACATTACCTGTTTGTAAACTTTGTACAATCCTTTACCTACAGCTTCACATCCACTTAACACGTAACTTACTCCTTGCATGTAGGAATATGAGTTATCTGAATTTGTTCAGATTAGTGTGTTTCCAACGTTGTTATCCTGTGTCAAGATCGAGAGTACTTTAAACAACATAGCATCATTACCGACAGAGTTTTTGAATATGACACCAGAAATTGTAATTAAGACAGATTGTTTCACAGTGTCAGGGAGGAGGCTGCACTTTCTGTTTCAGTCCATCTCATCCAACATCATTCACTGACTGGTGGCCTTAAAATGCAAAAACAACATGTTCACACTTAAACTGGAGCAACCACATTTCCTTTCACATTGCGGGTTATGAACAACCAAAAAAGATGTTGAAACGGTTGAATAAGAGAGGAGAGAGGTGTTGAGAGGTATGTTATCAGGGAAGGAATTCCAGCCTGTCACACCCTTAACCTGACCGTAGGAGTCTTTGCCTATCAGTGATCAGACATGATCTGATGCCTTCGAAGCAGCTCATGGTGTATGACTCCACTGTGACTGAATGAGGCCACTGTTGATTGCTCGATATGTTTTTGAGAGTAGAAACACTGTCCTACACTTTTAGCATCTTTCTGTTAAATGGTGTGTGCATGTGCAAGTCTCTGTGATATGGTCTTACACAGTGATTCTTTCTGCTTTCTAAGAATATTTGTTCTCTATTATATTTTCCTAGAAGTACAAAAATATGCTAAGACCGATCTACCAAAACCCTGCTGGTTACGTTCAACACGTGAGGATTGTAGGAGTTTGTTCTTGTGATTATTCTGATTTGCATTTTGCTTACAGATGGCTGCATCCCCTCACAAAGAAGACTTCATTCTGCTGCCACACAGAAAAGTTTAAATGCTGAGCCTAAGATGCAGAAAAAGGAGAGTGAAAGAGGGGTGAGATGAAGCAATGGGCAATGGTCTAGGTGCAACATACTGCTGATATCCCTATACCCAGCGCCATATAGATAGAAGAGTTACGACAACGGAAGTCCAAAAACGGTTATCGTCACGTGGTTCATGTAGACGAGGATCGTTCCCCGGAAGTTCATGGCGGGCAATGTGAATGCATTAATAACAGGAGATAGAACTACGATTTTTGGTAATTATTAGTGAATAAAGGTTTTGATTTGCAATATTTATACAACAAATCGATATGTGTATGTATTTACATCAATATGTTTTAAAAAATAAAATAGAATTTGTTAATATTAAGTGATAATATTAGGATTAGTGTGAACAACTAGTTTACATGTTAGGCTAACAGTGCCTTGGTTAAAGAGCCTGTTGCTGTTTATTTATAGCTTTGAATTCTTTAAAACCAATATTATCTTCTTAAACTTGTATGGTAGTCAGGAGCATCACTTTCTAATGTTTATTGATATATTTAGAGGGAGTGGATCTAAAGGAATGCTTCAAAATTCAGATTAGATTAATTTCTACCATTTTCTTAAATTCATGGTAGTTTCAGTAATCCCATGGTAATTGAGGACACAAGTTATCTAAATGACTAATGTCATCTTTATGGCTTTCAGAAAGGACAGGAGACCGATAGGACTAGCAGCAGCAGCAGCGGCAGCAGCATAATGATGATGATGTTAAATGTTGTTGTTTTAGGAACATCCATTGCAAATACATGGAATTCAATAAACATTGAATAGCATATCATGCAGTTTGTCTGTGCCTTTTCCTCCGTGTTGTCCTGGTTTGCTGTGCTGCCTCCTAGTCGCCACCATGGTTTGCTGTGCTGCCTGGGGATGCGCAAATCGCTCAGAGAAAGGAGTACGAATGTACGGCTTCCCCACTGACACAGAGCGGTTAAAAAAATGGCTGGCTCAAGTCAGCAGGAGCAATTTCACGACCAACAGCAAAAAAATATGTGAGGTATATATATATAGCCTACAAACACTGCATTTGCACTTTTTCACAAAACGAAAACCACACCATTGGGAAAGCTTAATGTTTTGTTTAATACAAAAAAACAGGGAAAGGCTTGAAAAACACTGAGAGTTGAGACTCAGGGTGCAGGGTGAGGGTCTCAGTGCAGGTATTCAGGCTCCATTGAATCCCCCTCTGGTTCTTGTGCTGAAAGAGGGAGTAACAGACAGGAGAAAGGGTTATACACACCTATATAGCACACCTATTGGATGGGAAATTGCCTTGGGGAGATAAGGTGTGGTCTATGTTCCCAACTGAAGTTATGGAACTTTATTATTTGTGAGTTTAACAAAGTATTGTAGCGACCCTGCAGTGCTGAACTGGGAGAGACTCACAAGGGGATTGTTGGGGGGAAGACGTTGCCCTAGTTAGCCGGATAGGGCGGGGAGAAAAAGGGGGTGGGGTTTACAAGTGACCGGAAGAGGGTCAAGCTACGGCGGGAGAGCTAGTGAGGGATCCTGAGAGAGCTAAGAGACAATACCGCTACCTATCTTTGTTGTTTTGGGCAGTCTTCCAACCCCGGGGTTTAGTCTGTTTGTAGGGTAATAAAACCCGGATAAATTACAGCCATCGTGTCCTCCTCATTTAAGTAGTTAGCCACCCGTGCGGCGGAGCCGCGAACGCTACATTGGTGTCAGAAGTGGGATTTCCCCAGCCCCCAGTCCCCGCACTACAGTTGGCTAACTACGCTAGCATCGCTAGCCACCGCCGGAGGACCGAAATGGCTGAACACGGTGAGAACACGGACTTATATGCCCCATACACCCCCCCAGAAACACCACGGAGGAAGCCAACCAGCGATGCACAGGTGGTAAGGAGAAAGAAAAAAAAAACAACCTACTCACCCCTTGCTACACTGCTGACGGACCTTCCGGAGGAAATAAAAGGAAGTCCGGTTAAGTTTGCTGCAGCCACCGGATTGCTGACTGAAAGAGCAGATGTAAACAAAGACACGTGTGGACCGGCTCCGGTGGATGCCCAACCAAAATCTATCCCGGAGTTGGAGAGAGACATAACGGCAAGTAAATGGGGTGGCCAACAAAAATCTATCCCGGAGTTGGAGAGAGACATAACGGCAGGGAAATGGGGTGGCCAACCAAAATCTATCCCTGAGTTGGAGAAAGACGTTACAGAAAGTCTAGAGGAACGTTTTATGCAGAAAATGAGCATTGCAATGGAGCGTGCTTTGGGAAATGTTCTCAATAACTCAAAAAGTGACATTAAATCCATGAGGGGAGGGGAAGCACAAGATGTTGGGGCTAAACCTCATGAGCCCTATTGCAATGTAAATTCTAACCATGCTACTGACAATGCCAGTGTGAGCTCCGAACCTGCTAACGTTAAGGATGCTCATATCACTGTTGATGTCCCATGCCCAACAACAACCCCCCACCCAAGTACATGCCCCAAAGCAAATACCTACACCGCCAATGGACTCGGCCAAGGTAGCTCCCTGACTGCGGGCTCGGCTAGTCCCTCTACTACCAATAGCCAAACCAGCGATGTGGTAGCTGCTCTGACCACCGCCCTCACCACGGCATTGATGAATGTGCAGGGACCGACACCTTTCCCCAGGGAAGGCCAGCTAAAGGTCGGACGCTATGATGGGCTCACTTCATGGGAAACGTACTGGGCCCAGTTCAACCTCCTAGCGACTGCGAATGGCTGGTCCCCTGCAAAGAGAGCAGTCCATTTAATATCCGCCCTGGAGGGTGAAGCTAGAAAAGTACTACTTGATGTGACTGCTGCTGATCTTGAGAACCCACTAGCTATTTCCAGAGCACTGGAGAGACGTTTTGGAAACACTGCCCCTGCAGTTGTGATGCGGCAGAGGTTTAATGAGCGGATGCGGGGTCCTGGAGAGAAGCTAGGAGTTTTTGCAGCGGAACTGCGCTACCTGGCTCAAAGAGGATTCCCCGATTTCGATGATGCAACCCGCTTGGTGCTAACGAAGGAGGCATTCATCCGTGGCCTGCAGCCCATCCCATTACGGCAGCAAGTCCGGCTCGCAGACCCACAGACCTTGGGAGCAGCTCTAGAGAAAGCACTGGTGGTGGAGGACATCTTCCTGGAGGGTTTTGAAAATGGCTCCACGCAGACATTGACACGACCTAAGGCTCAAACGTATAAGCCTCCTAGACCCAACCCTCCTCCGCTCGGCACAGAGAGCCCACCGTTGCCCCCAGAGGGTCGACAGAGTCAAGCCTGCTATAATTGCCACCAAAAAGGCCATACATGGCGCTTTTGTCCAGCTCCTGTCACCGCTCCGGAGGGTTCAGCGCCGGGAAACGGGCGGGGCTCGGTGTAGAGGGGAGTCGACCGAGCCAACCCTTGCCCCCCAGAGACTGTGACACTCAACCGGTGATTAGAATACTCCACCTCCCCTCTGCTCACGCCCTTTGCTCCCTTGACACCTTCCCCACAGACTGCTGCAGAATACCTGTACTGGTCAATGGTCAAGGGACCCATGCCCTGCTGGACTCAGGCTCCACTGCAACTGTTCTACACCCGGATCTCCTGCCAGCCGGAACTCAACCCCAAGCCACCGAGGTCCCTCTCATTACCATCACCGGGGGAGAGGCTCCCATGCTGGGGAGGTGTGAAGCACACATCCAAGTAGGAGCATATTCAGTGCGGCAACCGGTCTGGGTTGCAAAACTCAGAGAGAACTGTGTGATTGGACAAGACTTTCTGTTTAGGGCAAGAGCAACATTGGATTTTAACGCACGAGCTATTACCTTTCCAGGCGGGGAGTCTATCCCCTTCCTCAAGGAGGGCGCCGGGGACGTTGTAGTGCAGGGAGACCCACCAGGTTGGCTGGATCCTCCACAGTGGGGGCCCCCTTTCGCAGAGAGCCCTATTCCCCCACTGGATGAAAACCACCCACCATCAGACTCGGTGGTACACGGCCAGCCACCGGTACCGGCCATTGTACAGACCGCAACTGTAACCCCCGAGGCTGAAATGGAAGCCGCAGCGAATTCAACGGTCGCAGACCTTTGGAAGGAGAATCGGGAGGGCCTGACCTCAGATCAACAGGATAAGCTCTGGGACCTTTTGTATAAGTATCGACACAGTTTTTCCACCCACCCCAACGATGTAGGCTGCACACACTTGGTCCAGCACTCTATCGACACAGGGGACGCACAGCCAATCCGGCAACGGCCTAGGCGAGTCCCCTACGCCCGCAAAGCAGCTGCTAACCAAATGATACAAGAGATGAAAGAGGCTGGCATTATCGAACCTTCAGAAAGCCCCTGGGCTTCCTCGGTCGTAATGGCCCCAAGAAAGGCCGGAGGCTGGAGGTTTTGTGTCGACTATCGGCCGTTGAACGACAAGACTGTAAAAGACTCCTATCCACTGCCTCGGATAGATGAGTCTCTTGACTATGTGGCCGGCTCTGCATGGTTTTCCTCTTTGGACCTCCGGAGCGGTTATTGGCAGGTGGCCATGGCCCCAGAGGACAAAGCCAAGACTGCCTTCACCACAGGACGTGGCCTGTGGCAGTTTACAACCATGCCATTCGGGTTGTGTAATGCCCCAGCAACATTCGAAAGGCTAATGGAGAAGGTCCTCGCTGGTGTGCCCCCGGAGCGTTGTCTCATCTACTTGGATGATCTCCTCGCACATGGACCCAGCTTTGACTCCGCGCTCGAGAACCTGAGGGAGGTTTTAGAGCGGATCAAGGGTGCAGGCCTAAAGCTTCATCCTGGGAAGTGCATGTTGCTGCGACGTGAGGTCTCCTTCCTGGGGCACCGAGTCAGTGGAGCCGGCATCAGGACGGAACCGGACAAGGTTGGAGCCGTCCGGGACTGGCCCACCCCCACAGATATCCACCAGCTGAGGTCCTTTTTAGGATTAGCGTCCTACTACCGGCGTTTTGTGGCGGGATTCTCGACGGTCGCTGCGCCTATGTTCAGCTTGATGCGCAAGGACACACCCTTTAAGTGGGGACCTGACCAGGATGCAGCGTTCCAACAGCTGAAGCGCGTATTATGCGAAGACCCGGTGCTGGTTGCCCCTAACCCAGAGCTGCCATTCCTCCTTGACACGGATGCCAGCAACACGGGCATTGGCGCTGTACTCTCGCAGTTAACCCCGGAAGGAGAGCGGGTTGTTGCGTATCACAGTCGCACCCTTGATAAACCGGAGAAGAACTACTGTGTAACTCGCAAAGAACTGCTGGCGGTGATTGATGCTGTGGGGCATTTCAAGCATGTCCTCTGTGGCCTCCCATTCATCATCAGAACCGACCATGCTGCGTTGAAGTGGCTTATGTCCTTTAAGGAACCGGAAGGACAAGTAGCAAGGTGGATCGAACAGCTCCAGGCTTTTCAGTTCACCATACAACATAGGGCTGGAGAAATTCACACGAACGCAGACAGTCTCTCTCGCCGGCCGTGCGCCCCAGGTTGTTCCCACTGTGACCGTGCTGATGAGCGGGAAGCGGTGAACCTGAACCCGGGGATGGTGGTCTGTCGGGCCCTCTTACCCAACAATGCGAATAGGTGGAGAGAGATGCAGCTTGAAGACCCTGACCTTAAAATGGTCATGGGATGGCTGGAGTCCGACGTGCGGCCGCCTTGGGATGAGGTGGTTGCCCTCTCTGCCACCGTCCGAGGACTCTGGTCTCAATGGCCGGGAGTGGAACTCCAGGAAGGAGTCCTGAAGAGGTGCTGGCGGGAACCCGCCACCGGAGAGGAACGCTGGCAAGTCGTTGTACCTAAAGACCTCCGCAAAGAAGTGCTCCAGGTGCATCATGGATCCCCTGGAGTTGGACACTTCGGAGTAACAAAGACGTTGCGGCGACTAAGACAGACATTCTATTGGGGCCTGAGCCGGAGGGATGTTGAGGACTACTGCCGCCGCTGTGATGCCTGTACGGCTCGTAAAGGACCCCAGGGCCAGTCCCGTGCACCCTTGCAGCAACATTGTGTGGGGGCACCGATGGACCGAGTAGCCGTCGATATACTGGGGCCACTCCCCCGTACTACTGGAGGGAATCGGTATGTGCTAGTCGCCATTGACTACTTCACAAAATGGCCGGAAGCGTATCCCCTGCCTGACCAAGAGGCAACCACCGTAGCAGAGGCCTTGGTGCAAGGGATGTTCAGCCGCTTTGGCACCCCCTCTGAGCTTCATTCCGACCAAGGACGGAACTTTGAGTCACAGGTTTTCGCAGCAATGTGTAGCCAGCTTGGCATTAAGAAAACTAGGACCACCCCACTTCACCCACAAAGCGACGGTTTAGTGGAACGGTTCATGAGGACCTTGGGTGCTCAGCTGGCCCTCACCACTGCCCCGGATCAAAGTGACTGGGACCTGCAGATACCCCTCATCCTCATGGCTTACCGCAGTGCAGTCCAAGACTCAACCGGCTGTACTCCGGCGTTGTTGATGTTGGGCCGGGAGCTCAGAACGCCACCGGAGTTGATGTATGGACGGCCTCCGGATGCACCTGATGCCTTGGCTGGTCCGGAGTATGCCAGGCGGCTGCAGGATCGTCTAGAAAAGGCCCACAGCTTCGCCAGAAACCAGTCTCAACAGGCAGGTGTCCGCCAAAAGCGGGTCTATGACGTGCACGTCAAAGGTCAGGATTTCCAGGCTGGGGACCTTGCCTGGGTGTATGGACCAAAGAGAGTGAAGGGCCGTTGCCCCAAGCTGGATAGCACATGGGTTGGCCCTTGCTACGTGGTCGAGAGAGTGGGGGAGGTGGTTTATAGGGTCAAACTGGTTCCCAGAGGGCGCACAGTGGTACTGCACCGGGATAGGATGGCACCTTACAAAGGGGACCAACAGCCAGCCTTTCCTGTGACCCCTACTAGAGCACGGCGCGGGCCCCCCCGCCGAAGGAGAGACCCACCGATGCAGCCACTGGATGTCCTTCAAGGGGAGGTGGTGACCCCGCTGGGAGCAATAGTGCCACGGAATACTACTCCACAAGTGAATCATGGAGTAAGGAGGTCGCAGAGGGAGCGACGGATGCCGGTTCGCTTTCAAAGTGTTGCTCTACCTCGGGGACGAGGAATTACCGGGGGGGGCAATGTAGCGACCCTGCAGTGCTGAACTGGGAGAGACTCACAAGGGGATTGTTGGGGGGAAGACGTTGCCCTAGTTAGCCGGATAGGGCGGGGAGAAAAAGGGGGTGGGGTTTACAAGTGACCGGAAGAGGGTCAAGCTACGGCGGGAGAGCTAGTGAGGGATCCTGAGAGAGCTAAGAGACAATACCGCTACCTATCTTTGTTGTTTTGGGCAGTCTTCCAACCCCGGGGTTTAGTCTGTTTGTAGGGTAATAAAACCCGGATAAATTACAGCCATCGTGTCCTCCTCATTTAAGTAGTTAGCCACCCGTGCGGCGGAGCCGCGAACGCTACAGTATGATAAATGGCATCAGTAACAGATGTGATATGAATTTCTATAAAGTTGTCTCACATTCTTGGTCATATTTTATATACAGTATGTAATGAGTATAACATGTCCAGTAAGTATAAAGTGTTTCCTAATACTGTATATTCAACCACTATGGTATAGTGTATGGTACTATGGAATGGTATCCTAGCTTAATCTGTTATCTGTAAACGTTCCCTAAATCTACTGATTTAGGGATAATCCACTGACATCCTTTAATACACATGTTAATTTGAATCAGATGTACTGATAATATCCGCAATATAAATCTTTAAACTTGTTCTTACCTTTAAAATTTCTCACGAATGCTCTATTATGCTGCAACTCTACAGCTCTGCTAGCCTTGACGCTAACTTCCGGGGAACGATTGAAAGGCTCCACGATCCGCTGTCAGTACCATATTAGGCTTGTTTGAGACAAGCGAGACCTGCGCAGACCTGCGCAGTTTCGATCAACGTCTTGCTCGTGCGTTGCATGATGGTTAGTCATTTTGTCCGACTTGCTCTGGAGGCTCGCTCACATGAGACGTTGAAATCTCGCGGGACAAAGACGCCCGCAGCCTTGAGAGCGAGCGCAGTTCCTCTCCACGGGCTGCGGAGGCGAAATGCTTGATGGGAAACGACTCGCTGGTATCTCAAGCTGAGCGCTCATTGGTGGTTTTTACCCCGTGCTGCTGATGAAACTCTCCAATTGGCTCGGCAAAAGTTGTTGTTTGGTGTCAGTTTTACGTCGCCACTTTTTACGTCGCCACACATTTTTCATCATTGTTCCACAATGTTTATCATCATGAAATTAATATCTATATATGTTATACTATACTTGCACTGCTTAGCGTTTTTATACTTTATATATCTTAGCATATTCATACACACTGTTCATACTGCTCACAGGCTGCTGTGTATATCTAGTGTATTCATACCCCTCACTGTTTATTCATCATTCACTTCATTCTATCTTTTATTCTATAGATTGTGTACATTACTTTTCACTTTACTGCTTGTTGCACTCCAGGTTAGAAGCTAAACTGCATTTCGTTGTCTCAGTACCTGTAATCTGTGCAATAACAATAGAGTTGAATCTAATCTTGAGCAGGAACAAATGTATTTACTTAGTATATCTAACATTAACAATTAAACACATGTGTGCGTTCTTTATAAATGCAAACCGAGTCAAGCCGACTCCGGAGGTGGCGGTATGCACCTTAAAGTTGTTTGCAATCCGCCAAAAAACCGAGAGAAGAAGAAGAAGAAGAAGAAGAAAAAGAAGAAAAAGAAGAAAAAGAAGAAGAAGAAGAAGCCGACTCGGAGCTGTCCGACTTCAGGCAAGCTTTTTGAGACCTCCCCCGGCTGCGATCGGCTATTCTCGTCTACTTTCGAGGCGAGCCGCAACGCGTCTCAAACGAGCCTAATAACTAACCATCATGCAACGCACGAGCAAGACGTTGATCGAAATTGCGCAGGTCTGCGCAGGTCTCGCTTGTCTCAAACAAGCCTACTAACACCCGACTCACCGGCTTTGCCCGCCTCGCCCACGGAGGCGGAGCAGCCGCAGCCGTCTTCGTTGCCCCAAACACCGCCACCCCTCAGCGGCCCGCAAGTGCCAGAGGACCTCGGCAAAACAGAGCCTGCCCAGTTATATGTAAAAAGTACCCAACTCGCCTGTACAGTGGGGTAAGGCGCTCATTTTGCAGCTCATGGTTTCAAAACAGAGATTGGCTGGAATATTCATGTACAAAATATGCCATCTTCTGCTATGCATGTAGACATTTCGGCTCAAGTAAGTCAGATACCTTCACCACAACTGCCTACAACAACTGGTGCCATGCTCTTGTACGTGATAAGGGACTGGGAAGGCATGAATCAAGCAAAGAGCACATAGATCCATAGATCCATAGATCTCTTAATTTTGCTCTCAAAGTGCACCAGATTGATGCTTATAACTTATATAAAAATCTTCCCGGAGGAGCATGCCCCCGGACCCCCCTAGAGGAGGTGAGGACCCTCCTAGAGGAGGTGAGGACCCCCCCTAGAGGGTGTTAGGTCCACTATAAAAAATAGCACTTTACCACTGCACCCTCAGGGCCGTTTCTAGCTTTTTGGGGGCCCTATGCAAGATGCTTTTGGGGGGCCCTAGTTTTTACAGTTTTTTAACTACAATGGGGGGGATTCCGAAGCCTTTAAGATGATCTGTGGAGATAATCAATCTGTTACACTTTAATAGGAAAACAGGCTAATTTCACGAAAA
Organism: Notothenia rossii; assembly: GCF_949606895.1. NCBI lineage: Eukaryota > Metazoa > Chordata > Actinopteri > Perciformes > Nototheniidae > Notothenia > Notothenia rossii. The sequence goes on along the minus strand of NC_136909.1, from coordinate 13,253,338 downwards.
CCAAGCAATTGAAAATGACAAAAAATGATATTAAAAAGGTAAACAATAAGGCTCCTCTATGTCAATAAATGCAAGAGATGCAGCATTTTCTCAACAATTTTTAATTTACATTTCTCATCTTTCTCATCTTCCTTCCACGTCAGTCATTGGCTGACAGCCTAACGATGATTTGGACTTTATTACCCCAAAAACACAAGCCACAGCTTTGCTATCATTGGAGTTTAGTTGTGTTTATATCCTACATTGGACTTTTAAGCATAATAATGCTTCACCGAACACAGGAGGGGGCTTGGCTGTCGACAAATATATTGAGGCTGAACCTGAACTTTGAATTCTCTGCTCCCATCATAATCTTAGCAATCTTGTTAAAATTGTGAATGCAGAATTAGAAATACTAACTGGTTGGCAGTTAATAAATTATCCCTTAATGTAGCCAAAACAAATTACATGTTATTCAATACAAAGTCTGAGAGTAGAAATGACTGCATTATACGGATTTGCAATACCGAGATAGAAAAAGTTGGTGCATGTACATTTTTAGGACTGCTTGTTGACGAAAAACTCAATTGGAAGCACCATATAAATTATGTACAGACTAAACTGTCAAAAACTATTTTGTATCATACTAAGAACATTCTTGAAGAAAAAATACTCTTTATAACAGTCTATTTCTCCCTTACCTTTACTAGTGCTCCGAAATATGGGGAAACACGTACTCAACAAATCTACAAAAAATAATAAAATCCCCAAAAAAAGTATTACGAATAGTCTGTGGTGTTGGTAAATATGAACACACAACTCCCATATTTAAAAAAACTCAATCTATTAAAATGTCTTGACATAGTACAGCTTAAAACAGTACTGGTTATGCACAACATTTTCCATAACAAAATACCTAATAATATTCAAAAGCAGTTCCAAACCACAGCGTGAACATATGAATGTCAAAAAAGTCACTTGAAAATAAGTGTTCACAATGTTTATATGCAATTATGCATATATTATTATTATTATTATTATTATTATTATTCATTTGCCAAGTACATGTGTACATATGTATATATTTATATATAGTACTTTCATTTCCAAAAAAAGATAGTAAAATGGTATATATATATATATATACATATATATATATATATATATATATATATATATACATATATATATATATATATATATATATATATATATGCATTTATAGTTTTCCTGCCCTAACTTTTATTTAATTTGTTTTCCTGTTTTCTTTATTTCTTTGTACTCCTTCATTTCTATACGTTTTTGACGCAATAATGCCGATGTTGTATTAGGTTGATGCACGGGAGGGCTACTTTCCATAAGCTATGCTTCAGCCCTCCCGCTTCTACTAATTTTGTTCATCTTTGTGTGTATCAGGGTCGGCTCTAGAACAAATCGAATGGGGGGGAAATCATTTACCAAGGGGGGGCACACACTGCTGTCAACAACCAACACACAAACACCAACGCAACTTCAAAAAACATGCTGGAAAGTCTATTGTCTTTCACACACATTGCAGGGGTGTAGTGCTATTGTATAGCGCACCTATGACTTGTGCATACATGCACGGTTGTAGCACGACCACCAAAACAGAAACATATGGACATAGGCCACCATACAAAAAGTGTGCAAATGTATTTAGTATCCAATCCATGTGACCATGTTTTAGGTGGGGGTGGACCTAACCTCCTCTAGGAGGGTCTGGGGGCATGCTCCCCCGGGAAGATTATTTTTAAAATATTGAAGTTAAATGCATCAATCTGGTGCACTTTGAGAGCAACATGAAGAGATCTATGGATAGCCTACATCTCTCAGCATCCATATGAAACAGAACTGTAAACAGATTTACTTTTTCTTTATGGATATTTGACTAATCACTCCCCTTTTAAACTGTATTGTTGTGTTACTGTCCTATAGTATTTCATACCCGTTTTTCATTTATTCTCTTATTCTTTAATAACTATAATGATCATATAAAGGTATTCCTCGCAAATACTTGTTTACATAAATGGTGACCAAACCGTTTGAGATCCACTGAGATAACCTACAAATGAAATATCTAAACACTGAGAGAGTCCTTACCTCACTGAGCTGACGTTATAAGATCCTCTCAGTTTGACGGACTGGAGAGGACTCTCTTCCACCTTGGTGTAGAAACAGCTCTTTATATCCGTTAGCATAGCTAGCTAACCAGATGCTAACAACAACATTCCACGTTACCGCTCGCACACTCACAAAATGCGCTCGTGCCACACACACACAGAGCCGAGCTTGAATGAAACACAGAGACCCAGAAGTAGGCTACTTGTACTGTACTGTATATCATATTATTTTCGATGGCTTTACTGTATAATCAGTGTAACAGATGAACAGATCGCCACTGGGCTTTCATCTAAACACACAGCCACGTAATGATAACAAAACAAAGGTCGGGGGTCATTGGTCAAGCAACAAACCAATCAGAGAGCAGCAGTTAGCATACCTCAGGCTGTGTTTTATATTTGTATTCTTTATTTCTGATGTATTTCACACAAAAAAACTTTAGTTGAAACGTTTTCACTTATATGATTTAAAGAAAAAAAACGGCAAAGTGGCAAGGCTTGCCCACCCTGCGTTGGGGGGGCACAGTGACTCATTTGGGGGGGCATGACGCGCGAATGACCCCCCATGACGCCGACCCGGTGTGTATGAATTATATATTTTTTGGTTTTTGGATGAAGTTTTTTGGATGAATAAAAAATAAATACATAATAAATAATAATAATACTTTCAGCTTGGGGGCCCCCTAGTGGCTGCGGGGGCCCTATGCATCTGCATAGTCCACCTATAGGAAGAAACGGCCCTGGGGCCGTATTCACAAAGGATCTTAGGGCTAAAAGTAGCTCCTAACTGGCGAATTTAGGAGAAACTCCTAAACATAATGGGCGTGTCAGTCTTACATTTAGGACTCCTAATTTTATTCACTAAGAGCAATTCACAAAGTATTTTAGGCCTAAAAGTAGCACCTAAGTTTAGGAGAGCGTAAAAGTCCTCGAGAGGACTCCTAACTCAGTAAGACCTATGCACAAAGAATCTGAAAATGGCTGCTAGAAAAAATGTTTTGGAGACAATGGAAGACTGTGAATTGATCAAGAGATATAGGCTAAATCGTGAGGGTATGAAACTTGTTGTGGAATTAGTGCGGGATGCAATAACATCCCCGACTAACAGGAATAACCATATTAGTCCGGAAATAAAATGTTTGGCAACATTACGATATTTAGCAACAGGGAAAATGCAACTTTGCAATGCCGACGATTTAGGAATATCGCAACCATCAGTCAGCCGTGCCATAAACCAAACCATCAACGCGCTCTCTAGACCACATATCATCCAACAGTTTATCCGGTTTCCTTTGGACAATCAACAACTACACAGGATCAAAGCCAACTATGCTATTGACGGGACGCACATAAAAATAATTGCGCCATCAAAAGATGAGGACGTGTTCGTCAATAGAAAGAAAGTACATTCCATCAACACGCAGATTGTTTTTGATGCAACTTTTAACATTCTTGATGTTGTTGCAAAGTGGCCTGGATCTACCCATGATTTGCGTATTTTAATGGAGAGCGGTCTGAGGCAGCTTTTTGAGAGGCACCATGTACCAGTTGGGTGTCACTTGCGTTTAACTTTGTCTTCACTTTCATTCATCATGATAGGGGGACTTGAACGGCGGTATGGGCTGTTATTGAAAGTGTTTAAGTGCTGGAAATATGCTCATTGGATAATAGTTTGCAGGGGGCTTTTAATTGCCTCCTTGATTTAATGCAATTTAAGTATTTTTATTGTTTGCTCTCTCTCTTTAACGTGCATATACAACGTCATTATCGTGGTCTGCACAAACTTGTCATCATGCGTGTATTCTGCTAACTGCACTGTCCATAACTATTTGATAGGAATACATTTCTAGCCTAGGCTATTTCCTTGTTTTTCGGGGATTTAGTGGGCTCGTTTGTGGGATGTTGCGGATGAGTTTCAACGAGACCGCCTGCTCTGAACAACCAATCACCGTACTGACCGCTTCTAAACTCATGCACGAGAATCGACGTAATCCATAGCAACGTCGCGTCACTCTTAGTTCACCCTTAGTGATTTATCCTTAGTATGAGTAGGTCTCAGCGGCTTTGTGAATAACTTTTAAGAAAAAAACTCCTACGTAAAATGTTTTAGCGCGAGTTAGGAGCACTCCTAGCGGTAAGATAAAATGCTTTGTGAATACGGCCCCTGCTCTCTAATCTCGGATGCACCCTGAGTCATTTTGTTCTGGAACCGGGCCTGACCTAGTGAGACTCAAGACTTATTTCACCTCAAGTGAAACGGGAAGTTTTATTTTAAATGTGTCTTAAATTTTGTTTTTGTTAATGTGTTTTCAAATGTAAAAAAGTAATACTGAATTCTGCTTTTTACTGTATGATATTTGTAAGACATTCAAAGTTGCTTCTTTGGAAAAACTAATAATGAGCTCAAAAATACAATGCACAGTCATTTGAAAGCTTTTTAACGCTATTTAAACTATACACCAACATTAAGACACCTCAAACGGCTTGCAAACATGGGGGTTGTGGTTGATGTTAAAAAAATTACGCTGTTCTGCTGCATAAACAACAATATGAAAGCCCAACACCTCTATAAAAACCATCTACTGTATGGTAAGTGTATGATATATCTGATTCTGGTGTGTTACACAAAGCTAGATTTAATAAATATTACATAAATAATGTTAGTGGTCTCAGAAGTGTCTCATCATGCGTACAACGTGCTTTTAATTGAGTGAAAATAATTTTGGGAACATTGACAAAAAAACAACACAATTGAGTATATGGCCACCTTTGAGGGTAAAGAAAAGATAGGGATTGGATTTATTTTTATTTCAATAGAAACCCTTAATTGTTTGTATACCTTGTGCACTTGATGACTTAATCATCCAGAAACAAAAGTACGAGCGGTAAAAACGCTGGCGCCATGATGTCTTCCAGTTGTGGGGCATCCTTCCAAAACAAGTCTGCAGGGCACAAAACTGATTTCCTTAAACACACACTGAATATATGCTGATATTACATTACATTGATTCTTTTTAAAAGATAATTCCAACAAATACATCCACTTTTAAGCTAGAGTAAATCCAAATGATGTAAAACATAAGTGAGAGCCAGGGTGCAAGTTTTCAGAAGTGCTAGATAGACCTCTGGTGGGGAAACTGAGAAACAGCATGGCCTGTAAATCACTGCAGAGTAGTGGTGATTTAAGCATGCAGTTTACAGCTACAATAAGTAGAATAGAAGCAACAATTAACTGAAATGAATTTCTGTTCTCAAACGTGACAAAGCTTAGTGAAATTGGGGAAATAGTGATCAGGTCAATATTCAATACAAATAAATAATAAATAATTGTAGGCCTTTTTAAGGTTGTTGTTTTTCTTTAGAGTTGATTTTGTGATGGTTAAGGATGTAGCTTTCAGGTTTTTTTTTTAGCATGTCTTTTGCAGCTTATCTAAAGAACCTTCTTGCATTTTGCATTCTCGGATGCTTATTCACTTATTTCATAGTCCGTTTTCAAAAAGTTTATTTCTTCAAGCGCAGCAGCATGCAGTGTCCAACACGTATTGTTACGTTGTTAAGACATGGAAAATACAAATAAAGCCAATATTTTTAGGAAACAACTTTAACATTTTTTTTTTTATTAACATGAAGAGCAACACAGTCACAAAAGCATCTGCAGCATTTTATCCCAGTGCAAAAAACAAAGACGCTCCGATACAGTTACTGACCTTCCTACATCCTCCCATCAGACCGGCCACATCTAAACCTCGTACCTGCACGACTTCAGCAACTCTTAAAGCTTATGACTTCACATGAAACAGTTGTTCTCTAAACAAAACACGATGGAACATCAAAATCCCAGAGCCTCAGTAAAGCCGATTCATTCATCTGATTGCTGGCAGCTGGAGAAACAAAAAGTGTCACTTCACAATAAAACGGTGTCATCCATAATAATCCGGGAAATAAAAGCATAAAACATGTATATAAAAGGCATATTCCTAACTTCCATATATGAACACACTATGACAATTGGAACAAGTCAATGACAATACTATGAAAAACGACTACAGTAACCTTTGTCTAGTTTTGAATGCACAATTCTTTAAGGGTCAATAATCTGTAGTACTGTGATCCTTCATTCTGCTAACTGGGCAGGGTGTACAGCCATGTTTTTGATTAACATGGCGTCTCTTAGTGTACACAGCGCTGAGGTAACACTGGTGGGGATTGGACCAATGTTTGTGTTTAATACATTTTTTTAAATAAATGAAACAATGAGATAGCATGACAACCAAAAACAGAGATGTTATTCTCATGGGGATGTTAGGGATGTTCAAAGGAAAGGATTTAATCTACTTTAATTACTCAATTATCCTAAATATGTAATGACAGTGATGGAGTGGATGGAGTAAAAGCAATGCCACTTTAAATATAGCTCAGTGTAAGTAATCAACTGTATTAGCTTAGAACAAAAGTAAAGGAAACATGTTAAGACACTCTCAATAAATAGCTAGGCTCCTCTTTGATAGGAGCAACATGACTGGTTAACATAGGAATAACTTTTCATTTGGCTAATGAACAGCTTACTGGACACAGCATTAATTCCCAATATAAATGTTCTTCTATACCCTCTGTGTCTTCAATGTGCACATTAGCCTTTAAAACACAAACATTCAGCAGCAAACTGCTCTGCTCGGATGGCCTCAATCCAGAAATACAGAAAAAGTATTTGACTCTTGTTTCCTTCTCTTTAAACTCCATATACACAAACAACACAAAAGCAAATCCCTAAAATGTTAAAAGTCAAGATGATCGAAACAGTAAAGTCAGAGGTTAAAACTCTGTAGGGTTGAGCATATTTACATTATGACTACAAGTTTAAAAACACAGTGTTAAATCTGGGTCTGTCCGATCACCGCACTGCAGGCAAAATAAAGCGATGACAGGAAAACTGGGCTTATGAAGGCAGAGGAAGAAAGAAAGAAACATTTGGCTCCAGCGTTCACTGCCTGCTCTGACCTAAGACAGGTTGTTGATTTAAACCTGCGCAGTACGCCCTCTACTGGACACAGTGGGTAGGTTTTCAGTACATTCAATCGATGCCAACACAATTTTGGTATTTGACTCAATCAACCAATCGTGAAGATCAGTCCTGACTAAAACGCTCATCAGTAAGTAGAGTTCAGAATGACAAGCAGCCATTTTGTAACATGGCGACACAAGGTTAGTCTAAGTCTAAGAATAACTCCTCTAAAAAGTACCAGTGATTTTAACGTCTCACCGCCTAGGAATCCCTGACAGCTGCATCAACATATATCCGACGATAAGGACTGACTGACAGCACATAATAATAACAATAATAATAAATTGAATTTATAAAGCGCTTTTCATAGTCTCAAAGTCGCTTACTTTACGAGAAACAGTAATGTTGACATTCTTCATTCGTCCTCTTTTTCCAGCTCACAGAGTTCCTGAGAGCAGGCGTGTGACGGAGGAGTGTGGGTGAAGCACGATTGTCTGCTCGGGCGGGAGGTTAAGATGAAAGCCACGGAGGAGAGGTTTGGTCGACAGCATCAAGTGTGAGGAGTGTGTTCAGCATCCGACAACTTCCTGTCAGACGCACAATCAGAGCCACCCTGAGCAAAAATACATCTCACAGGACCAGTCTCAGAAAGAACACCTTGTCCACCCAGGTAGAGCAAAACCTCTGGCTTTGAAACTCTGGCCTGGATAAAGAGAGTTAAGAGACAAAGTCCTACAATAGTGCAAACAATGCTGTTGCCCCGACGACATGTTTTATGTCAGCAGGGCGGAGCCTGGATGGCGATCGTTATTAGAGCCATTTTTGGAGCGTGGACAGGTTTTTATCCATCCAGCGCCGGTTCAGCCTGATGGTTTCCAGAGCTTCCTGTACGCTCCTCATCTGAGAGCCACGCTCCTTCAGACTGGAGAAGAAACTCTGGACCTACACAACACACACACACACACACACACACACACACACACACACACACACACACACACACACACACACACACACACACACACACACACACACACACACACACACACACACACACACACACACACACACACACACACACACACACACACACACACACACACACACACACACACACACACACACACACACACACACACACACACACACACACACACACACACACACACGTTAGCCAAAACAATAAAAGCATTCTGGTAACACTCCGTTTATAGCTCCTTACAAACAAACGCAAAGACCCTGAAAGTTATCTTGTTGTTTATTATATTTGTCTTAGCTTATATGGTTTTACTTTGCACTTTTTGATAACAACGGTCAAAACCCATGAGAAAATAGATTGCATGTAGGGATATCTTTTTTCTTCATATTTAACTCATGTGTAATACCTGTTGAGATGCTGCTGTCACAGAAAAACATCCCCATTTGGCATAAGTAAAGTGTATCTACTAGGGCTGTCAGTCGATTAAAATATTAGAGACTAATTGTCTCTAAATTACCCTGTGCCAAATGATTAATATATGTTGTGCTTTTTTTGTGAACAGAGCATGAAAGTACATTTTATTTACAGTTTTGGTTTTGAATATAACGTCTATATATTATTATAAATTAAAAGTTCATTGTTCTTTTAGAGCAGGGATGGGCAAATGGCGGCCTTGGGACCCAGATTAATTTATAAACAACGTAATTAATTAAAAAGAAAAAAATTTTTTTTTTTATTTTGTTACTAGTAGTACTGATACCGTCCACTAGACTCCTAGTTACGTCGCGAGCTGCGTACATGATTTTGTTAAATCTGTGACGCGTTTGTGTGTATTGTGTTTGTTTCCCGGGGAAACACTCACAAGAAACACCGGCTGTTGTTATGCCTGCTGGGACGTTAAGTTACCGCTTGTAATTATGCCTTTACAAGCTTAAAAGTTGTATTTATCATCTGAATTTGGCGAAACAAGTTTAATATTCTAAAAACCAAGACTTTTTATTTTATTTATTTGAAATCAGATGAAAACAAACTGTCACGGACCCTGCCGTGTTATCTATGATTAATATACGCTTTTCGTTCATAATTTCAGCGGGAGGGAGGGGGAGCGGCGCTGAGGAACAGCAGAGTGCGGGCTGACAGGTGTCTGTGTTGACATTCCCCTTATTGTGCGTCAGCAGAGACAGGCTACAAGTGTCTTAGGTTCAAGTTAGACAACTAATGTCTGGGTAGTGTTCTTGACTTCATGTTTATGTCATCTTAATGGTTCATCTTAATGCAAACACATTTTTCGTGCTTTCCAATAGTTTTAAATAGTTTTATTCCACTGTTTAATAACCTGTTCAATACAAACATGCCACTTGTAAAAATTAAATAACATTTCTGTGAACTGATATTTGTTTAGTGAGCTTATTAGAGGATGTTCCCTGAAAGATTGTAAAATGTCAATGAAGATGTCAGACTTAATTTGTTCATTATTACATACAATACATCGAATTTGTTTGTGTGTGTGTGTTCCAAGTGAATCTACGGCCCCCTGGTGGCCAGTACATACATTATGTGGCCCCCACCACCATCCAAGTTGCCCATCCCTGTTTTACAGGGTGCACTTGCCTTTTTATGATATTATATTATCATTACATCAGTGGCATACAACTGTTTTAACATGACAAGTATCTAGTTTATAGTAATTACTTCTGGGCCATTTTTTCCCAACACAGTAGTTCTTGTGACAGGCCTCAAAAACAAAAATGTAAAATAGCGTACCTGATCAAGGTGTGCCTGTGTGGAGAACTGAGAGGTGACGGACTTGACGATTGACTGGATGGCGAAGGAGCCCAGAGGAAACCTACAGCCAGACACACAAACACTCATGTTGTTTCACCTTGTTTCATGTGAAATCAGAACGGTATAACCTGTATGAAGCTGAAAGGGACCACTCACTTCTCGATGAGGCGGTCCCAGTTCTCCTGAATGAAGTCCCAGACGAACAGGTAGCCAGCGAAGCCGTTACACACCGTGCTGATGACCAGAGGCAGCTCCTGAGTCTGGATGATGTTCCCCTGCAGGCCGGCCTTCAGAATCCTACAGACCGAAACACGTGTTTAAAGGCTGTTCAGAGAATAAACAACACTCACAATAAACACATTTCGGTACTACTTTACAATAAGACTACCCTTATAAAGGATTCATAAAGGGTTTATAATTTGGTTATGAATTAGGTTGTAAACACTTTATTAATCATTAAGAACCATTTATAAACCAGTTCTATATGTCAACACAGGCTCACTATTTGGCAAGATGACTAAGCCTTATATTGGCTACTTAGCGAGAATCAACTCAGTGAACAAAAGATACCAAGGATGCTGGCTGATGAAGGAGATGAAGTAAGCTAAGTAGCCAATATAAGGCTTAGCAGTACAGATAAATGTGGGCTCATTATTTGTCAAGATGACCAGTGGCGACATGTCAGCAGAAAGTATTAAAAATAATGATTACAACAAAAAAATATATATATATATTTTAAGATCATGTTTAATCATCTGATTCGTCTGTACATTGCTGTTTTAGTCTGTGTTCTTCTAATTATTGTCTACAGTGTATGCCTATTGAGCTGTTTAGAGCCATGTGGGACAAAACCCGATCATGCCCCTCCCTCTCAATGTCTAAGTCAATGGTGACTGTAAAAACTACACTGCGCATGCTCAGAGTATTTTTCAATTGAATATGTGTGGCAAAATAAATGACCATAGGGGCACTGAGCTGCCATCCCCACCAAACGTCATCTCACATAATTCAGAGCTGATTGGCTGTAAGTATGTGTGCCGCGAAAAGTGTAGTGTGTGAAGAGGAGATGAGAGAGTTGCAGTGACGCGTCCTAAAACCCGGAAGTAAGTTGCGCATGGCTTCCCTCGACAAAAAAGCAATGAGATTTCTCCATAGGATTTTAGAAAATAGCTCCAAATAAGATCTGTGGGAAACGTACCTGTTAGATTAATGCACGTTTTGTTCAGCCGGATAATATCCACATGTCTACACTACTTTTATCATTTTTGAACAATAAATCTATTGATTAGATTTATGATAGATTTTTGAAACTACAAGAAGATAAGGAGGACTTTTGCAAATAATTAATAGAGATTTTTGTCCAGAAGGATAGGCAAATGGACTTCATCTTCAAGTCAAGGTAAGACCGCAATTTTATTGAAAATGGGATCTTACTAAGAGAGAACAATTAAATATTTAAATTACATTTTTTGGGTATCCTTTTGTTGAACTGTCTGTTTAAAATTAATCGAAGGATCAGCCTAAAAAAGCTTTTGAAAATAATATTATATTTTGATTTAGGTCAAAATATAATATTTGTGCCTCACCAGCAGCCATGAACCTCACTGCACGTCACTGCAGAAGCTTATATATAGACATCTAAGTTTTTTGTGCCCCACCACTTTTGTACATATAAAAACGCCACTGTAGATGATTAAGTCTTATATTGGCTACTTAGCGAGAATCAACTCAGTGAACCACAGATACCAAGGATGCTGGCTGATGAAGGAGATGAAGTAAGCTAAGTAGCCAATATAAGGCTTAGCAACAGATAAATGTGGGCTCACTATTTGGCAAGCAACCGGTCACAGTTGCCCTGTTTATCTCAGGTCTTATAAAAGCTTATTAATGATTTAGCAGCCTCCCCCACACTCTGGAACTCCATAGCCACGTCAGATCCGCCATCACTCTCACATCATTCAAACAATCCCTCAAAACTCACCTTTTCACTCTTGCCTTCAACTCCTAATCAACTAACCCCTTGCCCTTATTCCTCCTACCTTAGCACTTATTCCTCCTACCTTAGCACTTTCAACTTTTGTTTTTATTTTTGTTTTACTTGTTTGTAAGCGCTTTGAGCACCAGGAAAAGCGCTTTATAAATGTAATGTATTATTATTATTTATAAAGTGTTCAGTACCTTATTAATAAATGAATTACAAACTATTCGTAAACCCTTTATAAGGGTAGTCTTATTGTAAAGTGGTACCCACATTTCTATACAGCAGAATACAATGTAGGTCAAATCAATATTATTTTTATTTTTGTTATTCTACAAACCTGTTTAAGAACAAACAAATTAAGCAAAGAAGAAAATAAAAGAAGAAAAAAGTTTTATTCTCAAATATTAGTGTTTTTGTATCAGATTCTTAACTGTAATCACAGACACCAAGATGAGAAAAGTCCCTATTGGCATTCGGTTTGGGGTGTTTTATTGCTTCATTTAAAAGTCTAATTCGTCAAGTAGTTGTTATAAGGGTGGGTTAGTAGAACTAAACCTCGGAGTGTATTTGTACTGAGCTAAGAGTGAAATGCTATGAACCAAAAACACAATGGTGCCCTCTTACGCATAGGTTTAAGGCATGTTCAAAAAAATAATTAATGAAATTGAGTCGATTGCTTTAGAAATATTCCCTCTCGATCCTGGCCATGAGAAAAGACACACAAACACTTACCACGCGATGCGCCGTGCGTCCTGAGTGGATGCCAGGCCTCGTAGCATGGATCTCTTCTCTGCGTCATAGGTGGCATGTGCGTAAAGGTCAAACAAGTTCTCCCAATCTTCATCTGACTGTCCGGCCACAGTGAATACAACCTGCTGCAGATCGCCTGGGATCCTACCGAAAATATTAAACATTTTGAAGGTTAAAATTGCACCAAAATGTACTTTATTGCCTACAAATAAAATATAAGATACAAACTAAATCAAGACACATTTCTTCTTTAATAAAGAAGAAATGTGTCTTGATTTAGACACAAAAGTTTATGCTAGATATGCTATCTCTGAAAATATGTTAGGGCTGCTCCTGAACCTGTTGTTTCTGTCAACGTGACGGAGAAAGGAACAAGATAAATAGTGTCAGACGTACTTTATGGACTCATTGGACTGGAGGTATTGTTTGAACAGGTCTTTGGCTTGCTTTAAGCAGTTCTCCTCCCCCAGACTGCAGGCCGTCCCCAGCAGGGCCGCACGCAGCTCCTGCTTAGAAACACTCTCCTCCTCTGTCCACGTCTGGTTGTCCATCAGAGAATGAAACTGATGCAGGATATAAGTCTGTCATATGGAGAAAGAAAATAATCATGAATGCATTAGTAAACAGAAACACTGTACTCAGTGTCCGGACACGACAATAGCTTGCAACTAAAACCCACCAACATCTTAACTTCTTAAATAAAGACAACACAGATATGAAAATGTGTTTTAATGAGAGACTGTTGAGATTGAGTAATTCATGTTTAACTTCATTGAGTGCTAGTGTGCATTCGGGCTTTTAAGATTCACACTCATAGATGTATTTCTAATAGTGTACACGATGTAAATATAAATAATACATGTCGATAAGGTTTGAGTCAGTGATCTGTAATGACTTGCGCTTTAAATGGAAAGGCTTTAGTAAAGTTTAAGATTGTGTACATAAACCTGAAAAGTCTAATGTTTTGGTATAAGACAGTATTTGCTGCTTCAACTTAACTGCCTATACGTTACTGTTAAATGTAACTACTTCATATAACTCCTTATTTTATAGCAAAATCCAATCTCCGTCAACCTTTTATTCCCAAAGTGTGAGTCTGAGTGTGTGTGTGTGTGTGTGTGTGTGTGTGTGTGTGTGTGTGTGTGTGTGTGTGTGTGTGTGTGTGTGTGTGTGTGTGTGTGTGTGTGTGTGTGTGTGTGTGTGTGTGTGTGTGTGTGTGTGTGTGTACCTTCATGCGGGCCACAACACTGTGCGCTTGTCTTTTGTCGAGTAGCCGGTAGATGACATTGAGCTGTAACAAGGCCTCTGTCACAGGAGATGTCTCAGTTTCATTGGACACGTAGTGCAACAGGTTGAGGACTTGGCGGAAGGACACACGTCCCAGTCTGCCAATGAAACAGAAAGATAAAGGAAAGAAAGATGGAAAATAACATATTTAAAAGAAACAAATACAGTTATTTTAGAGTGTTCCATGGAATACTCAATTTTCTTGTCGTCACTAAAACTTGTTATGATGTCATCTATACCTGGAGAGAGCAAAGATGTTGTGTATGAGCGAGGCGCGGTCCTCATGTGTAAAGACACTGAGGTCGCTGTTCAAAGCTTCGATAAGAGTGGCCCAGCCCTCGTCTCCGTAGTGGACGATGTAGAAGCCGGTGTTTCTGTAGTTCAGCTTCAGCCACTTCACACTTTCTGCTAGCTTTAGAGTCCCTGAAAACACACACAAACATGCACCATTTGACACGGCACGTGAGATTCTTGAACCCTGACTTGATGGTGCTGGTTGCGACTTTGTTTTACCTGACTTGGTCTTCAGATTGAACACCTGTCTGCACTCAGGGGCCAAACTGCAGTTGTCAGTCACGTATGTCACAGGAATATTCCATAAGCTAAGAAGAGAGCAAAACGCAGTTAGTGTTGTGATGGGTTTCTATGATCATCTGTGTGTGTGGTAACGTAACGCACCTGGACGTATGGGTGGCATCATCAGAGGTGAGCAGGAAGTGCTCCTGTGTGAGGGTCACTTCATCTCCCTTACGGCTTACGGTGACCAATGGGAAGCCTTTCTGTGACGTCCATGAGCTCATCATCTCCGACACATTCTGCTGCTGAGCCGAGACCTCCACCTGCATACAGGAAAATAAATCTAGAGTCTGTGCAGTCCAACGCTGTGTCCACTGATTTCTTTCTCAACATTTGAAGAGGAGTGTGTGATCTGAAACTTTGCAGCTGTTTTTCTGAAGATTTGATGTAACAATTTCCATTTTTATAATCCAAACCCAAAGGCAACACAAACAGATACACAGAAAGTAATTATGTTAATGATGCCGCTCCTGGGCAGTTCTCTGGGATATTTTGTAATAAAAGTGAAACTAGCTAAAGAGAGCATAATTCAGGCTGGCTGACAGAGGGAGGTCAAATGTTAAATGTAGTTAAAGTTATATATGTGATGACTATAGCACCAAGAAAAAAACAAAAAGGCACACACACACATATACACACCCGTGTAAGGCTGTTCCAGAGGTCGTTGGTGACGGTGTTTGATCCACTGAACTGCTTCAGGTATTCAATGATACCCTTTCTGAACTGTTGTTCCCCTGGCAGGGAGGCGTTCAGCATCAGGAGGATGGACGCACCCTGGAAGACAGAATCACAAAGCATCTGTGATCACAGCCAGAGCAGCACTAAGGCAGTTATGACTCATAAGATCCAGCAGAGACATTTCTCTCTCGGGGAAACAATCATCCATACTGAGCACAAGCAGAATACAAAACCAGGACTGACTTCCAATACACATCAAGTGGTTTAGAGAAGTCAGATAAGGGCTTTTCATTGGAAATGGGAACTGATTTTTTTGTGGAATTTGCAAAGATATTCTTATTGAGCTATTCTTGTTTTTTGGAGTGGGAGTCATTTTGTATTTACATGCTGATGTGTGTCTTTTGTTTAAGGATAATTTTACTTTTTTCTGTTGTTAATCATGTGTTTCATTGTATTTTCTGTACCACTTTACAATCAGACTACCCTTATAAAGGGCTTACGAATAGTTTGTAATTCATTTATTAATTAGGTTGTGAACACTTTATAAGTCATTAATAAGCTTTTATAAGACATGAGATAAACAGGGCAACTGTGACCGGTTGCTTGCCAAATAGTGAGCCCACATTTATCTGTACTGCTAAGCCTTATATTGGCTAGTAGCCAATATAAGGCTTAGTCATCTTGCCAAATAGTGAGCCTGTGTTGATGAATGAAAACTATGTTAGAACTGGTTTATAAATGGTTCTTAAAGATTAATAAAGTGTTTACAACCTAATTCATAACCTATTTATAAACCCTTATGAATCCTTTATAAGGGTAGTCTTATTGTAAAGTGGTACCGTATTTTCTTTAAATTCTATCATTTTGGCACTGTGTTGTAAAAAAGTATTTTCACTTTTCCATGCTGCACTTTATTATTGTTTCTTTGTCCTATGATCCATAAATAAATCAGTAAAAAGCGTACCTTCTCATAGGACACGGAGTCAAACATCTCCTCCACCTGCTGCGGCTCGTTAACCTCGGTGGACACAGCGTGGGAGGAGTTCAGCGCGTCTTTGTCCAAGGCTCTGAAGCGGACGGCCAGGAACAAATTACCCTGCAAACAAACAGAGTTTACTGGAAGGCAGACAATGAAGCACGCCGCTTCAATATTTCTGAGGCAGGTGTGTGAACCTACGATGTCCAGCTTGGGCATCACGGCCTGCAGCGACATGTACTGCATGTAGGTGGCAAAGCCTTCGTTGAGCCACAGGTCATTCCACCAGCTCATCGTCACCAAGTTTCCAAACCACTAAATATGCAACATCAGAAAAACATGAGAACCTGACTGTAGCATAATGCACTGCATCTGCTTCTTTTTACAGACATCAAAGTAAATACCTGATGAGCGAGCTCATGCGCTACCACAGAGGCAACGACTTGTTTTTCCAGAGGAGAGGAATTCTGTCCCACCAGCAGGCTGGTCTCTCTGAAAGTGATCAGGCCCCAGTTCTCCATGGCTCCTGCCAGGAAGTCAGGGATGGCTACCAAGTCTGAAACAGGAAATATTTAGGTGTGTGAAGAGGTCATTTAAGTCAAGGAAATGGTGAGTGTAAACCTTTTGTGAAACTACCTGTGTGTACTCACCTAGTTTTTTAAGTGGGTAGTTAATTTCAAAGAAGCCGTTGTAGAACTCCAGCAGTTTGGAGCATGTTTCCAGAGCATAGTCAGTATGCTCCTTCTTCTCTGGCACAGAGTACACAGACACCTAAACACACAGATAAACATCTACACATCAAGACGCTTAGCAGCAAAACACAGAACCTCACTGAATACTTAAAGAATACAAATGAAGGAGCCACACTTTTATCAGACCTACCAGCGTGTTTGAGACATTTTTAGTCATGGAGGTGAAGTTAGCAACGATGAAGGCCACCAGGTAGGTGCTCATGTTGACACTGGTCTTTTCAAACTCATCTTGTATGAGGCCATTGACAAGTGGTGTGCTTTTAGCCTGAAGCACAAAGCATTAGTACAAGATTAGGACCAACTATAAAACAAGATTTCACAAGTACCATATCAATACATGAAACATGGCTGCTTGTTTGTGCCCACCCTAAGAGCTTACAAGTCAAAGGACAATTATATAAGGCTGAAATGTAAATTGTGTCTTTGTTACAAACGTGACATTATTTGTCAGCTGCAGTTTGGAAGCAGAGAATGAGGCTGTGCACACTGACAAAGACAACGCTGTTTTCAGGTCATAAACCACAAAATTGTCTCTAGGGAACATGCCTAGTTTGATTTGAGTTGGTATATACTACCGTCCTAATGCTAGTAACCACTGGCATCACACTAAGCCATGTCAGTAAACATCTGTGCTAATCTAGTAACTGAGAACACTGATCAAGCCCGTTTGTAGCTCACTAATTGAAAATCTTTCATTATTTGTCCATTAAGTTAGAACAGCACATGTATGTGAGGTGTTTGAACACTAGTTGCCGTACAGTAGCAATTAACCAGGACTTAGTAAATGTTACCGTACCAAAGGCATGTTGGAAAGAGTCATGAAGTCTGTTTTTCTGCTGATTTTGATAAGGAAGGTGGCTTTGAAAGCTGGTTCATCAAAGCACGGAAAGGCTTTCCTCGCTGACAGTGGCTCAAACTGGGTTGCTGCTAAGACCCTGGTGACAAGAGGGGGATGAGCACAGTCAGGTTGAACAAAACACATTTGTAAATAATATTTTGAACAGCAACGTTATTTTTAGTAGTATCTGTCATAAGGTCTGATGATGAGGCTCTTGATCCAATCCTCTGCAGAACATCTTCCAGCTGTTTTGAAATGCGTACACAACGAGCAAGTGTACCTTTTGTTTCCATCTTTATCGGTGTATGAGCTGTTGTAGAAACCATCGTAGGAGTGTGAGAGGTTTGCAGAGTACTCCAGGGTCAAAACACAGGATTGGCCTGCCTTCAGATCCTCAGAGAACTGAACAGCTATCTGCTGCCTGGGGAGGTACTCCAGGACAGTCACAGCTTTGGAGACCCCTTCACCCAGCTGGAAGAGAGGACGTATGAGTTAACAACTAGCAGACAACATCGAATCGTTTAAAACAATTATTTCGTTCAGGAACAATCTAAATCTTAATTTCTGCACATCTATTTAGACTGGAAATCACCTGAACTTGTTAATTATGGTTCTTACGCCTAAATAAAATGTATGATGCATGGGGCCACACTGAGAAGGTTTCATTATGAGAATGACCAGACTCACAGACTGCAATTAAACAATGATTAAAGGAATTAATGCGTGAACAGTGACACTCCCCAATTGTGCTTTATTACATTGATGGCAGATTATGTGCTCTCTTGTTATCTTTTACACAGCATAGCAAAACAAAGATTGACTAAAATAAAAAACTCACTTAAATTCTGGCATAAAAATATATAAACTAAAGCACTTTCCATGACCCCACTAATACCCTTTCTAACCCACCTTGAAGGTAGCTCCGGTGATGTTGAGTTTGGCGCTGTGCAGGACGATGCGCTTGGTGTTGTGCTGCACAGACAAGTTGATGACGGTGTAGCCGGTGAAGGTCATGTCCTCAAAGTTAGGGTTCAGGGTGACCTCATAGCTCAGAGGATGTACGCTCTGAGGCAGCCGGTAGCTGTTCCATGGAAACGGTTCGCCACTCGAAGACGCGGGGTTGACTGGCACTAAGGGGGTGGTCTGGTTGGCCTTTCGACAACCCGTCTGCAGAAGAATGAAGGGTCAGCAAACAAAGGTTATGACAGAGAACTAAAAAGGGAAATGATATGACAGAGATATCAACATAATGTGTTAAGCGAGTCCTGTTTAGTAATCGAAGCATGATAAAGAAAATCTACCTGAATAGAACTAGTGAATATTCGTCTTACCTTGGTAAAGGTGCATCCAGGTAAGAAGTACAGTACCATGGTCATAGAGGCCACTAACACCAGCAATAACACACATACAACCGTGGTTCGGGCTGAGGGTCGGGAACATGACCTGAGACAAACAAAGTTTACAAATATAACTTTGACTTAAAACTGAGCGGTAGTGGTTAGGAAAAAGCTGGGGATGGTGGTGTTGTGACAAACAGCTTTAAATTGGTATCTTGACTGAAACCTTTTTCCATGCAAATCTGATCTGTTAAGAATGGTCTTTAATACAAATCTAATTGGTGTGTTGCCTTTTAGCACTCCCTTGCCTTGTGTGTTATGTTGCAGGTTCCTTGTGTAAAAGAGCCTGATATTCGAACCCACTGCATCATATTCATTAACAGTACTATCTGGCATTGTCTTTGGGCATCTTACTTAATTTTGATTAGCTTTTTTTACCCTGCAACTGTAACCACGTAGTTTCCGACGGGATCTTCAATGTAGCTTCTGTTTCTCTACAAATCTTAGAGCAAGTGGTTCACCGAAACAACCACTGCTTGTTTTATGACTCTATGTCAATCTTAGTGATAGATGAGGTCATTCATTTTGTATTGAACACACAGAGATAACACACTGTTTGACTATGTTTATTACTTCCATATATATTTATTGGCTCAGTACAAGCTGAACCGTCTCAAATGCGTTTCCCAGAAATACTTTTGATTTTTGTTCATATTAAGACCTTTTTAGAGCATTACCTTGGTGGAAGCTGCCTGGCGTAAGGTGAAGAGCTGGGTCTGTTAGCAGAGCTGCGGTTCATGAAGGACATGCCCAGCAGACGGGCTGAGGACTCGCAGTCCTCCTCATCCTCGTCCATGTCGTTCTCTCCCAGCCCTCGCACGAGCAGCCGCGAGCTACGAGGCTCATACGCCACTTCATCTGGGTCAAGAGCAGGAAACGTCTGCAGAGAGCACGGACATTACACTCTGTTATTCTCCAACTTAGCTGTGCACTGTTCCCCATTTATAGTTAATAATTGAATTCTATTCACAGGTAAATTAATAAGCACAGGGTTAGATGTGTGTAGGTGGTGAGTGGAGGGAGGGCAGAGACCGGAATAATGAAAATAATAAGGGCAGAGGAGGGTCTGTCAACAAAGAACAGGGAAAAATGGAGAGCAATAGAAACCTTTTATTTTAGGATGAATTAAATAAACATCTTGAACATAAAGGGAACCACATTTAGGAGAGGGTTTGTCGGGTGACTGACATTGAGGGAGGACAGGGGGGGTCGGGTACTGAGTAACACACTTAAGGTCTTACTTAATCTAAAATGTCGATACTGTACATTTGGAAAATAGGTGCTTTTAGTTCTGAACAGGCGACAGCTCGATCTTCATGCTACGATGACGTTTCTTAGTGCAATTTTCACAATTCTGTGTATAGATTATTGCAGCTGACAGATCTATGTTCAGACCAGATAAGATACACTGAACTCAAAGTTTACTCACAAGTGGTGGCTGACCTTGAATTAGCTGGTTCTAATTTATATTTATTTTGTGTCCTTTTGTAGTCAATTTCCTGTTGTTTGTCTTGTCTTACCCCGGCTGATACTTCACTAAATCCACTGTTTTAATTGTTCCCTATATTGCCCCTATGCCCTGTAAGGTGTCCTTGGGTGTTATGAAAGGTGCCCCCCAAAATAAATGTATTATTATTTATATTGCCATGATCTTTTCACATTATCAGATTTAACGAGAAAAACACTTGTGCAGAGTTTTGCAAATAAGCATTACAAATGATTGAGCCAGACTGGTCTTTAAAAACGAAGACATGCATTGCATGAGATGACGGGAACATACTGGAAACGCAGTGGAGTCTTTGGCCAAATCTACCACGTCAGGCTCTTCTTCGAACATGCTGTTCTCAATCATGTTTCTTGGAAGGTTAGCTCGATCTGCAACAAAGGAAAAAGAGGAAATTAGAAAAGTGGGAGAGTAGAATATTTAAATACATTGATGACACATTCACACTGGTGTAATTGTTGGAGTTTGATAGTCAACCAGAGAAGAGTTGTGGCAAAAAGCATTTTTTCAACACAAAGACTTGTTATTGTCACCCAATATGCCGGCAACAAGAAGCCTTGTTTTACAAAGCACTAACTGGTTTTTTTTCAGTTTCCTGTATGTAAACCTTCTTCAGCATTTCCTTGTATTTGACCCACATAAAACGGATGCATCAAGCTGGTAAGAAGGTACTGGTTTAACAAAATATGTTTAAAGAGGAATTTCTTATTAACTACAATAAGAAAACATTGACAACGTATATATTAAAAAAATATCAGGAAAAAGCAAACACAATTCATTCAACTGGTCATGTCACTAAGTTCTGCATTTCCACAAACTAACTAGTGTCTAAAGCATCATGTCGGGTATTATGCCTCGTCTTACAAAAAGCATGTGACTTTCTGGCAGGCGGCTTCTGCCCTACATTTTTGGAACAATCAGAGACATGTTCAACTTAATTTAATAATATCAAAAGTAGAAAAAAAACCCTAAGCAATGCAGTTCTCCTATTTGTTTCACTTTTCATTCTTGGTTGAACAAGCTTAGGATAAAGCATTTACATTCTCCGTTGGGTTGGAGGGGAAAGCACAGGGAGACATTGAACACTTACTGAATTCACAGGGCTCTTATAGAAACAATCTCACCAAACACGTGAACGTTGGCTCCCCAAACACAAGACAAGAGGCCGAAAATGCATGAGAAGAATTTAGTTTCTTGTGTGTCCTATATAGTGTTTCTGATAAGACTGTACGGGCTGTCACAGTGTCCCTTTCTGCACCACAGTGCTGGGGTATGAAGGCCTATTTATTAGCTAACAGCTAAGTAGTTCTACTTGTAATTGCTGTGTTATTGTAAAGAAAGTTATTTCATATTAGCAAGATGACATGCTCAGATAAGAGAAGAAGTTGATGTAATAGTTATCATTAATAATAAAACATGAGCATAACAACAACTACTGTTCTTCCATAAAGCCTATTCGAGCTCTGTAGATACAGCAGCAGTGCATGTTCATCTGCTGACTGCGCACTTCCTGTTGACCTCAAAACATTTATCAAGCCTTTGTGGTTTGTATTACGCAAGTCCGACCTCTCACAGAAATAAAGATGAATATGTCTGAGTTTGATAGGTGGTCCTAATATAGAAGTAGGTAGTAGACAACCAGCATGAGGCAGATTACTGAGCAACAATATGATTATCAGTTTGTTGGTCATTAGAATTGTGTTCTTTCTGCTTCTCTTTTCTTATCATTATCTGATTAAAATGTGATTGTGAAATGTGACTTTGGGTTTTTTCTTAAAACACCAAGCCAAGCACACACAGGAAGAAAAAAGAGGAAGTTGTATTGCTGTGATTTTATGACTGCTTCCAAGTTGAGGCCAACATTAATTAAATACACCCTCAAAAGGAGCTCATGTGTGCACTGGGCCTTTTGTTTGTTTTCATAAAGCCTCGCGCACTCTGGGACCATAGAGAGGTTGTAAAAACAGCCTGAGCTGAGCATGACTTATCTCTCCACACCAACACAAAACACAGCTATGATCAAACCAACAGGCTCACACTGGGCAAACAGTGCTGCTGTGTTTTAACAGTCAACTTGGGCATTAACAGAGGCATATTAGGTTTCTGCAAAGACAGACATTCTTTAGGATGTTAGAACAGTGTTATTGCCTTTTTTTCTGTTAGATAAACTCACACTTTGATAACAACAAGGTTCAATAACAGCCAATCCCGTTATGTCCTTACACTTATGTGCGTTAGCAGACTGATACTGTCTGAGACTCCATACAATGTGACATTGAAATCACTGAGAAAACGCAAGGTTTAGCTAGTCAGAAGTCAAGTCCCCCCACTCAACATGTGTCCTCGGGTGAATGTCACTGCCAGTGATCTCTATGCTAATGTCCCGTTAGTTATTAGCTGGCCTGTTAGCTTGCTGTTATTGTACTGACATGTTAATTCCTTACCTGAAATGTTGCTGTCAAACGGATCCATGGTTGTTTATCTTAAACAGCTCCTCTCCTCCAAAACAACAGCTCACGCAGCTCGACAGACGTGATGTTTTTTTCCTGGTTGGCCACAACCCACCGCAGCCTGTCCTCTCTCACGTTAGCTACGTAGAAGCTAGCCAACTTCTGACAACTGAAACTGACTGAAAGACATGAAGGTAGCGAACGTTAGCTCGTATCCATAACTTTATCGCCTAGAGCTGTTTAGTAGACTTAATTATGATTGGGGTTTAAAATAAATATAGCCTTACGCTTTAAATATGTAAACAAAACATACTCTAAAACGCTCGGTACTTTAACGAAATAGCAGATGACACTTTCCGTCCTCCCCGACCAGTTGTTGACAATCTCCCATCGAATCACAATGCTGACATCCTATTGGATGTTATCATCGGAGGGCGGGGTCAGGGCATGACAGACACACGCACGCCATAATGCAGATTTTATTCTACAAGAGGTCGAAATTCTTTAAAATCTTATATATATTTTATAAGTTTTCTGTGTTTTTGGACAAAGAGCAACACAGGGTCTTTAAATGTATTTGTGAGAAACAACGTTTCATTATCATATGCATATGTATTACTTGACTGACTATGGCTGATTTTAAACAATACTTTTATATACAGTCTATGCTTTTAACTCTAAATGTGACACGTTTTACTTTAACTATAGCCTTTAGTTAGCAATCTGAGACATCTTCACACAATATAAAATGATCTGCCATTTTAAGAGTCTGAAATGAAAGTGGTTTTGCATATCTTTAACATGGATACAGAATAAATAATAGATTTCTGTGTTTTTGGACAAAGAACGCATACAATGATTGTACTTACCACAATGCAACACACAGAAAGGCACAATGAAAACTTGAATAGTTTATTTGTTGAAGAATCAATTAACACAACATTAAATCCCTCTACCTACCACCCCCCTACACACACACACACACACACACACACACACACACACACACACACACACACACACACACACACACACACACACACACACACACACACACACACACACACACACACACACACACACACACACACACACACACACACACACACACACACACACACACACACACACAGCTGCCAGTTCTACTAATTAAATGTGTTCGTTTACAAATTTGCAAAACTACTCATTTATATACAAAAATGTCAAATCTTCAGTGAAATGTATCGCATTACAATTATCTAATAAAACCCATAAGCATTACAAAAAAAACTTTAGATATCCCATCGGTGATATCTGTGAACCACCAGCTCCCGTTCCGCTGTCTTTCACTACATTTGCTGGTTGAGCCAGTTTCGCAGAGTCTCTAGGTTTCTCTGAAACCAGCGAACATTTTTCTGCACGTTGTCCAGAGCAACCTGAGCAGCTCTCAGCTGTGACGCCTGCTCTTTGATGGACTCAAAGAACAACTGCACCTGCAGGATCAAACACAGATGAATTTACAAAAACAAGCATACAACTAAAGGTTTCTCAGAGATTTCCATGTCTAATTATCATCACTATTAGTACAGATATTGCCAATGCCAGCCATTAAATATTGAAATATTGGTAATCTCTAAATTGGCTCTAGACTTTAGATTAGTTCAAAACATAAGAGTGCATTTACTTCAGCGAGTTCCTCTGGAGATGAGAATTGGCCTGTGGTGCCAATGATGATGCTTCTAATACAAAATGAACCCAACTGGAACCTGGAGTGCAGAAAGACAACAGAGACACAAATTATTATATCTTCCTTTATTAGCTGTTACACACTTATTGTGAATCATCCAACAAATGTGTTGCTTGTGATATAATGAGGTCTTTATTATTGTAAATCAGAACCTGTTAAACTTGTTAAACAGCATTTTAGCTGCTTGAAAGCTCGGGCTTACTGGTTCACAAAAAGGATTTGCATTCAACTCACAGCAACTTGATGAGTAAAAAGCACTTATTAGAGGGTGAATATATAAACTGGTAAATATGTTAGTAGTAGTAGTAGTGGTGGTGATAGTAGCAGTAGTAGTAGTAGTAGTAGTAGTAGTAGCAGTAGTAGTGCTGGTGGTGGTGGTGGTGGTGGTAGTAGTAGTGGTAGTAGTAGTAGTAGTAGTAGTAGTAGTAGTAGTAGTAGTAGTAGTAGTAGCAGCAGTAGTAGTAGTGGTAGTAGTAGTAGTAGTAATAGTAGTAATTATGGCAAGCCATTTGAGTATTTATTCCACATCCTTGATATCAGACGGCAGCTGTCTACACTAGTTGGCTCTTTGATTCCACTTGTTAGAGATATGGTCAAACTAGTTTGGCATTCTGCTTTACTAGTTCAATAAAACATTACACTAGTCAGTCTTTTTCAGCGACTAGTGGCATATGGCAAGCCATTTGAGTATTTATTCCACATCCTTGATATCAGACGGCAGCTGTCTACACTAGTTGGCTCTTTGATTCCACTTGTTAGAGATATGGTCAAACTAGTTTGGCATTCTGCTTTACTAGTTCAATAAAACATTACACTAGTCAGTCTTTTTCAGCGACTAGTGGCACTTTTGTCCGACTAGTTAGCACATAAGCCTTACTAGTGACGCCAGGAGCAGCACTAGTTGCACCAAAGTATCAACATGTAAGCTTTTTCATGAACTAGTGACCCTCTGACCGTACTAGTGACGCTAAAAGTCTTACATGTTAACTAGTGCGCTGCAAAAGCTCTGACATGTTAACTAGTTACACAAAATAAGCACAACTAGTTAACTAGTGGCATACATTTGTCTGCACTAGTTAACTAGTGAGTGATTCTGGGTGCTATGGCAAGCCATTTGAGTATTTATTCCACATCCTTGATATCAGACGGCAGCTGACTACACTAGTTGGCTCTTTGATTCCACTTGTTAGAGATATGGTCAAACTAGTTTGGCATTCTGCTTTACTAGTTCAATAAAACATTACACTAGTCAGTCTTTTTCAGCGACTAGTGGCACTTTTATCCGACTAGTTAGCACATAAGCCTTACTAGTGACGCCAGGAGCAGCACTAGTTGCACCAAAGTATCAACATGTAAACTTTTTCATGAACTAGTGACCCTCTGACCGTACTAGTGACGCTAAAAGTCTTACATGTTAACTAGTGCGCTGCAAAAGCTCTGACATGTTAACTAGTTACACAAAATAAGCACAACTAGTTAACTAGTGGCATACATTTGTCTGCACTAGTTAACTAGTCGCACCCAGAATCACTCACTAGTTAACTAGTAAAGGCAAAAGGTTCACTAGTTAACTAGTTGACGCGTCTTTTGGCCTTACTAGTTAACTAGTGGGGCTCAAAATGTCTACACGTTAACTAGTGAACCCTTCGCCCTTTACTAGTTAACTAGTGAGATACATTGAAATTCCACTAGTGAACTAGTCGGGCTTAAAATGTTCACTAGTCGCACTAGTGGATCCCAAATGTGCACTAGTCGCACTAGTCGCACAGAATGCTAATGAGGAGGAGGGGAAATAATGCATCGAGGTCTCCTATTGGCCCTAAGATATAGAGCGCCACCCAGCCCAAATTGTTTCTTTAAGAGCTTAAATACACTGTGTTTTAAAATACAGTCATATGACCATATTTACAAAAATATAAAACAAAAGTATTGTTGTAATTATGATCATATGACTGTATATCAAATGAGGTAAGAACATTGAATACTTTGTTAAAATTAGAAAGTTGCCTTAGGACTGCAGACAGGAATATAGATCCTCTTTAAAACATTTTATTAAGCTGCAATTTGAAAGGTGCTGGATTAGAATAGAACTGTGATAACAGAAGGAGGGACATTAGTGATGGATAGAAAGAGGAAGTAACCCTCTTCGGATCACAGCTTTGAGAGATCGCCGTGACTTCCGTAAATATGGAGAGGTTGTTTATCATCATACGGATCTATCGTTACCCTGGTTTTAAGATCTGTCCAGTGTTTCAGCTTTATTCATTTCGTGGGCACCGCTGATAATATGTCCTACGATCATATCCGCTACTTTTGTGTCTCGAGTGCCGGTGTTCTCTCACACAAGCATACGCACACTCGCACCAACAAAAACACACACAGAAAGCGGAGCAAAGCAGAAACAGAAACATGTATTTTTCTAGGCAAAACACACACTGACTGACTTCCCACGGACAATATTTTAACAGTAGGCACTGAATACCCGACTGATGCACCTCACTTCTTCGAGACGTTGCTAAAAACATTGCAGGAGAACGCCCCCTAAGGCTCTCCCTCACAGAGCTGAACTGACCAATCAGAATCTGGGTCCCGCCTGCTTCATTTGCATATGGCTCACTAGTGAACGTGTATGCCATACACGTTCACTAGTGAGCCATATGAACGGCGACTAGTTAACTAGTGGATACATATTAAAGCTTACACGTTAACTAGTGAAGGCAGAATGTTCACTAGTTAACTAGTTGCCGCCTCCTTTGACCTTACTAGTTAACTAGTGAGGCTCAAAATGTGCACTAGTTAACTAGTGAGGTCCAAAGTGTCCACTAGCTACACTAGTGCAATGGTTTTTGCCCCACTAGTTAACTAGTTGTGCTTATTTTGTGTAACTAGTTAACATGTCAGAGCTTTTGCAGCGCACTAGTTAACATGTAAGACTTTTAGCGTCACTAGTACGGTCAGAGGGTCACTAGTTCATGAAAAAGCTTACATGTTGATACTTTGGTGCAACTAGTGCTGCTCCTGGCGTCACTAGTAAGGCTTATGTGCTAACTAGTCGGACAAAAGTGCCACTAGTCGCTGAAAAAGACTGACTAGTGTAATGTTTTATTGAACTAGTAAAGCAGAATGCCAAACTAGTTTGACCATATCTCTAACAAGTGGAATCAAAGAGCCAACTAGTGTAGACAGCTGCCGTCTGATATCAAGGATGTGGAATAAATACTCAAATGGCTTGCCATAGCCGTCTGATATCAAGGATGTGGAATAAATACTCAAATGGCTTGCCATAATAGTAGTAATAGTAGTAGTAGTAGTAGTAGTAGTAGTAGTAGTAGTAGTAGTAGTAGTAGTATTAGTAGTAGTAGTAGTGGTAGTAGTGGTAGTAGTAGTAGTAGTAGTAGTAGTAGTAGTAGTAGTAGTAGTAGTAGTATTAGTAAGGAAAATGCATTTTCATTTATTCATAAGGTTTTTATTATCTTATCTGTATTGTCACAATGTCTTATGTTGCACTAACCTCTGAACCAATGTGTCCCAGTTCTTTTTGACAAAGTTCCAGGCGAGGCGATGTCCCTGTGGGTTTCTGGCCACCATGAAAATGAGAGAGGAAAGATCCTGGGATCGAATCACCTTCCCTTCAAGACCCAACTCCAGCAATCTGAAAAATAAACACACACAGAATATAACATGCTCTATTAGAGTCACATTATCTATCATCTAACTCTGACAAGGACACAGAATAAATATTAGATTTCTGTTGGCTGCAGCACTGGGATGTAATACCCTATGTTTGCCCACATGGTGGCAGCATACACTGTGTAAAAAATGAAAAAGAGAGAAGATGTACCTGTGTAGTTTGTTTGTGTCTCTGCTGCAGGTTAAGGCAAACAGGATTTTGCCTTTTAGTGCTGCAGACGAAGAGATGTTGTATGTGTGTAAGAGTGAAGCCCAGCCGTGGTCCTCCTGAGCTCCGACTGAAAACACTGTCTCTGCCACATCGGTTGGCAGGCTATGGTAAACACAAGCAGAGAAGTGCACATTAGAGACATGATGAAATACAACATTAAATAGCCCAGCCGCACACAGGCCATAGCTGCTGTTTATTTGAATGATATCAGAGTTTGGTGAATTATAATGATGAGTGTAAAAAATATAATTTCGGCAGACATACTTGAGTGTACCCTTGGACTGCAGCCAGTGTTTGAAGCTCTGACGGGCCCGCTCCAGACAGGGAGGGTCATCCAGGTGACAGGCCAGTGACAGGAGCTCTGACCTCAGCCGTCGCTCGGACACAGAGCCCCCGTCGCTCCACGTCTGCTGGTCAATGACAGCACGGAAAAATCGCAGGATGTGCATCTGCACACATAAAAAGAAAGCATTAACCATGAAAATAAACTGCTTTTAATGCCAACATTTGCATATACAGTATATCACCCTCATTGTGTAGTCTTCTTACCCGCAGCTTGCGTGTGACATCAATCTCATTCCTTTTCTCAATCATATGGTAAAAGGCCTGCAGAGAGCCCAGTCCTTGGAGGAGAGGCACGTTGTGTGTCTCCAATTGCAGGTAACCAATCAGGTCTAAGCCTTTATCGAGCGACAGGTGACCTGCCCTTTGGAGACATGCAAGAATATTTCAAAATGTTAGATTTCAGGAGGGATCATTTAGGCTGTTTTTTTGACTGTCTGTGTTGGTCTAACACAAACCCACAAGAACACATAGATGCTTACGTGACCAATTGAAAAGCGTTGTGTATTAATTGAGTCCTGTCTTTGTAGCTCAGAGCGGTGTGGTTTTGTCTCAGTAGTTTTGTCATCTTGTCCCAGCCACCATCCTCGTAATGAACCACATAATAGCCTGTCATGTCAGTGTTGACTTTCACCCAGCTGACTTCCTCTCCAATGTGTATACTGTCTAAATGAGAAATAAACAGAATAATAGAATAAAAAACACTATAATGTCAAAGCAAAAGTGATATTATACATGATTTATATTTAACACATTCGCTCTTTACCTGTTTGTGTGGTCATCAGGTGTCTGTGGATGGTGTTTGAAGCATCCGTCTTGTATGTCAAAGGGATGTGCCAAAGGAAACTACAGGAAAATAGAGTTTTATTGTATCATCAGGTCAACTTAAAGGTTTTACTGGGTAATACCAAATTAGAATAGTTTTAGAAACTGTGAAAGTGCATGTGCATGCTCACCCCTTTTGCAAAGAGGACCAGAGAGGATCAGAAGGCAGCACTGTCCTCAGGAACCTGTCCTGTCTGAGCAGCAGATGGGGCCCCTTCCTAGTAACGGTTACCAGAGGAATACCTTTCTGCAGAATCCAAGTGTTCATCATGGCTGTCAGGTCCAGGTGTTCCCCTGCAAACAGGTACTGAAGGAAACAACACGTGCGACCGCACCATGGCACAAGGTCAGATCGAAATCTTTTAAAAGGTGCTTGAGGAAAACCCATGAAAAAAAGGTCAGAAGGTTTGTTATGTTTACTCACTGCATTCTTGGAGGCCTGGCTGCTGCTGTAACAGTGTTTTCCTGAGATGAAGTCCTCCTCGGAGCATGTCTGGAAAACAACCAATAAATACCCTGCATTGCACCTTACCATAATACATGAACATTTATTTTAAGGCAGCTGTTCAATTAAATCTGTGATCGATATCATTCAATACAACTAACTTTGAGACTTAATTTGTGTGAGATTTCTAATCTATAACAATGTACACCATGTCTCAGTGGTGTATTCTTTTTAAATGATTTACATTACTGGTAAAAGAGAACATAATACTCTAAAAACAGACATACTTTTCATTTTGATTGATACCCTACTTTGAGAAACTTTCAAGTATCAGCAGTTGATTTATGCCATAATGAATGAACAGGCACTGCTGTCTGAAAGGTATGGAAATATCTACATTTAAAAAAAAACACTACAGCATCCATTATGAAATGTTAAGTTAGTTAATAAATATACCAGATATCTAATATATGGAATAAAACAAATACTAAAAAGATTAGTTAATTGCTTTACAAGAAGTCAAAAGACTTCACAGTGAATTTCACACACATGTATGTAAATTGTGTTTGTACATTGGCTAGGCTGTCCCACAGGTCCTGGTTGAGTGCATTTTTGTAGCTGTATTTGCGGAGGTATTGCACGATCCCCCGCTGGAACACATCATCTGTCAGGAAGTGTCGCAGCATGTGCAGGACACATGCTCCCTGGTGGGAAAGAAAAGGTATTTTAATCAGGCCAGAAAATGTTATATTGTAGGTTGATTTCAACACAGTTTGAATGGAGTTACAATATTCATAAAGAGATCAAGTTATGCTGTGTGAGTTTAGCGGTCGTTTTCAAACAATTTCAAACCAGGCCAATCAGAAGTGTTTTTATATATCTTTGATTCTATGGATAAAATATTTCCACAGATTATACTCATAATTAATTGCCATTATCAGTTGAATGTTGTCTTTGGGAATGAATGAGAATGAAAGCTTACTTTGTCATAGGAGGCCGTGTCAAACATCTGTTTGATCTGAGTGGGGTTCTCTGCTGGGCTGGATATTGGCCGAGAGGAGTTCAAAGAATCGCTGCCAACTGCTGCAAAACAGGTGTGCAGAAGATATTCCTCCTGCAAAATTGCACACAAAACATGTTAATAAGTGCTCTCTTCTAGGCTTAATATTAATCTGCCACTATTAATCATTTATGTTGATTCTCGGATTAAACAAAGCACATACCACTTTGAGGTCAGGGTAAGTGGCCTCCACTGAAATATACTCCATGTATCGCGCAAATCCTTCATTCAGCCAGATGTCGTTCCACCACTCCATGGTCACCAAGTTACCAAACCACTGCAGGCAAAATCAGTAAGATTACTACTGAAGCTTAACAAATATGTAATCCTGTCACCAGAGTCCAGACACAATGTCACACTCTCACCTGATGGGCGAGCTCATGGCCAATCACCATAGTGATCCAGAGTTTATCAGAAATGGAGGATGTGAGAGGATCATAGAGAAGGCTGGTCTCTCTGTAGGTGGTCAGACCCCAGTTCTCCATCGCACCAGACTCGAAATCTGGGATGGCTATCAGATCTGAGAGAGGAAAAACACAGCTCAGGGAGCAGAGAGTGGCAGTGTAAAGAGAAGCAAATGTCACATTATGTAAAAAGTAGTGACAAAAACAAATAGAGTACCTTGCTTGGGAAGAGGATAGTGGATATTGAAATATTCATCGTAGAAATCTAGCATTTTGACAGCAACCTCCAGGGCGTAGCTAGTTTGCTGCCACTTCTCAGGGGAGGCATAGATGGACACCTACAGATACACAACAGTGCATGAAAAAGCAATTAGTGTCCTTGAGAGAGAAATATTGTTGGCGAGAAATGAAGGAAATCAAATATCGTTGGGGAAACCACACCTGCACCCCAGAGGATGTTGTTGCCGTGACAGATTTGAAGTCACAGACGACAAAAGCTACGAGGTACGTGCTCATCTTTACACTGACATCAAACTGGTCCTCAAGCAGGCCATCGCCTACTTCAACTGTCTTTACCTGAAATACACAAATCACATATTGTAGCCATTTCTTAAACATATGTAAACATGTGTGACACCTAGAATACAGGCAGCACTCACTATAGGCATGTTGGACAGGGAGATAAACTCTGGATTCCTCTTGATCCGAACGGTGAAATTGGCTTTGAAGTTTGGCTCATCAAAACAAGGGAATGCCATCCGGGCACTTGTGGGCTCAAAGTGAGTTGAAGCTAAGGTTCTGGAAATCAGAGAATAGTTTTTGTATATAGACAACAGACTATTGAATATTTTACTAAGCTTGCTGTGAATCATCTCTTACCTTGTCTCTCCTGTGCTGGTTCTGTAGGTGCTCTTATAGAAGCCATAGAAGCCTTCTGCAAGTTCTGCACCAAACTCAATGCACAGAAAGTACTTTCGCCCACTGCTGAGCACCCTGGGAGAGAAAATGCCAATCTGCTCATGGGAAGGGTGATGAAGAACTGGAAGAACCTAGAACAAGAGGAGATAGACAGTTGAAAATATGTGTTATTCAATGGTAACAAGAACAAATAAGCTGTAATAACATTAACTCTGCTTTTACCATTACCTTATCAGACAGATGAGTGAGGTTCTGGTCCAATATCGTGGCCTTTGAAATCTTCAAACCCTTGCTGTGTAACACGACCCAGTTTGTGTTGTTCTGGACGTCAATCTGGATCTGCACTGTGCCAGTGAAACTGAGACTAGTGAGATTGGGGTGCAGGTGGAGGTCGTAGTGAAGAGGAATGATGTACCTGAGATAAAGATACACTTGTTAATTCAATGATCCTGCAAAATGTACTTATGTCTTAGATGGGGCTGTTATAAAAAAAAGCATGAAGGGCACCTTGGCAGACGAAGACGGCTCCAAGGGAACGAGAGGTTATCCGATCCTTCAGGAGACTGTTCCCCTGCGGGTTGAGGAGGACTTGGTGCGTGTTTAGAACTTGTGTGTGAACCAACCAGAGACACATGGAATAGAGAGAGAACTAATAGCCCCAACAACGCCATCGTAGATGAAATGTCCTTCAACCAAGTCTTTCAAATAAAAAAAAGGGTTGTGTGAAATGCTAAAAGTAACTATTGAACCGGGGCATATAGGTTGAGTGTTGAATGTCTGCCGGGATGATGTCCAGATGTCATACTATCAGAATACTGCTGAATCAAAAATACCAGGACGTTTCCTCTGAAACCTGAAAGACATTTGAGCAGGATTAAAAATACATCACATATATATTTAAATGAAACGATTATACCAATGTTCTTTCTTGCCTCCTTCAGCCAGTTGTATGGTAATGGTTATGGTAATGGTTTCAAAAGTTATTTCCTCATCACTTTCGAACTTGGACCATACATAACTGCCACTGTTAAGTTGTTATCCAAACCTTCAAATAATGTATCTGCCTACAAACCTATTCATAAAGGGTAGCTTGCAATGCAGAAAAAATATATCAACGTACGAGGCAAATGTTTTTATATTACAAAGGGCTTCTGCATTCTGTTGAGAGGTTTGTTAATAAGCAAACTGAGCTAGGCCATAACAACAACACAACTCGATCTGAATGAGACTCAAACATGTGACAATCAAACCACATGATTTTCCATGGGACAAAACAGGCTGAGGACACAGCTATAACTGTGTGGGGACAACAGCTGCAGCAGCATAACTGCAGTTCAAACCAGGCTACTCACAGTAGCTGTGCTGCACCATGCAGATATGGTGAGGAAGATGTAATTCACAACATAAACGTAAATTAGTCTCAAATATTGTTATAAAGTCACAGTTAGTAAAGTATTGCTCACATTTAAAGTACTAAATTGGAAATGTCTTAGCAGTAATCAAATAGCAATTGTCTAAAGAGCTTTACCTCGTTTATTTTAGCGGCATCATCCTTCCCTGCATTTCCTGCTGTTGAGTTTCACTTTCTCTTATGAGTTCCATGTGCGTGTGCGTGTGCGTGTGCGTGTGCGCGCGTGTGTGTGTGCAGGTGTTAATAATAATCTGGGTGTGTTGATAGGATCATCCTTTTTTACCTCAACAGTCGTAGGCAGGTGTTTCCAGTAGATGAAAGGACTCTTCATTGACTCCACATTACGGTCCTCAGTTTTAACATTTTAACCAGTTAAAGCCCACATTGTGTAAAAAGAGCTCACAACAATAAGCACAAACTGTTCCCCCTGTGCCTCGTGTTAGGGTGGGGGGGTTTCATTGTTAGCATGAGGTCCAAACAATGTGACATGTCAATCCCCATAATGCAATGCTCCTGGCAAAGCCAAACGGCATGCCCCCATTTCACACAGTCACGCATATACACACAGTGCACACACAAACACTCACACACACAATACAGCAGTCACTGAAGCCACTAAAGCTGACAGAGACATGACTGAGCCATCCAACGGTTTATATTACCTTCCTATCATCTATTTGTGGACAGGTAAGGGTTCTCACATTTTAATACTTTTATATTATGAAAAGGGAATATTTTTTAGCCAATGGGCAAGAATATTCTACATCACTATTTAGTGAAGATCAGAAATATACAAAATATCAACTTCTCTGAGTTAGTTTTACTTTTGTCTTTCTGTACATTGAAAGAAAACTGCAGTGTCTGAACTTAATTAATGGCTGTTTCAGATAGAGTAAATTGAAGTCAATATTATTTACAAAGCAAAAATTACAAATTTGCAACAAAGAGCTTTTGACAATATTCTTAGTGTTTTGTATTAGGGTACCTTCTGCTAGAGTTACAACATAAAATATCAACGTTTTTTGGAGGTTTTTAAGATTTCAGCACAAAAATAACTTTAAGATGTGTAATAATGTTATATTGATGTCCTTGAAATTCTGTTCCCATGGGAAAACAGCAAAGTTGTTTGTTGTTTGTTTAAACAAATTGCAGCATATCTACAATTACTTTATACACTTTTTATACATCATTGCCTTGTTGTGTTTGAACCAAGGCATCACCTTCAGTCAGATAGTCACCAACCAAGATCTTTTTTTTCATTCTAATATCCTCTTCATGTATGTCATCTTCAAGGAGGAGTAAAGTGTGATGTGCTGGCATCTCTGGCCCCTCCGGTCCACCTGTCAGGGGAGAGGTTGGGCTGGACCCTGCTGGTCTGTATGGTGAGCGACTTCAGGAGAGGGCACCTAGAGGTCAGCTGGAGGTCACCATCAGAAGGCCAGGTATCCAGCTCCCCATACAGCATGGCTGTTAACAGGAAGCATCGTGGAAACAGCGCTGTGGCAATCATCACTGTGGCAACCGGCGACTGGCCATCGTACAGCTGCTCTGCGAGTCACAGACGTCACCCAAAAGTCCCCAGGAGACACCACTCATCAGGTAGGACTACACATCGCTGTTTCTAATTTCTATTCACAAATAAAAGCTACTTTTTGATTTACATAGGTAATTCTTTTTTATAATTTTAGATCACAAAGACAACACCTGCTATGAACGTGAAGAAACAGAAGGTAAAGGTTTGCCACTCATTAAAAAAAGAAACCTTCTGGGTCATACAGATGTTGTTTGTTATGTTGGTGTGTGATTTTTTTCTACAGATGTTGGTCTGCGGACTAATACAGTGGTAGTCTTGGCTCTGAGGCTGATTTTCATGAAGATCATCGTCTTCAACACTTTGATGACCATTTATGCTGTTATTAAGTGGTAAGAGGTTTCCACTCACATTCATAGTGTGGTCCTATAGTGTGTAATGTGTTTTAACTAACATTGTATGTAACTGTTCAATGTATTTAACCTTTCAGATGATTGAAATGGAGAGCTTCGTTGAAATCAAGTGACCTTGAAAAGAAACCTAACCCAGAAAGGGAAGTATTTCTTGTCTGAAGTCGGCAAAGTGAGGATTTCTGCATTGGAAGAAGTTGAGAATAGCCCACTTTTGGTTTACACTGAGTTTTGGATGGGAATCTCTTGGATTAAATGGGAAGTAGCAGGTCTCAATTTCTACTAATCTTTTGTGGCGCTCTTTCTCATTGACATCGCAGGTGTTGCAAACTGTGGCAGTTGAGCACAGATCTTGTTTGTGAGGCTGATCTTGGTATCTGATCAAAGCGTAACCTCAGACAGATGGGTTAGTGCACATGCTGTTATATGTGTGTGTGTTTGTGTGTGTGTTTATGTTTGTAAGAAGATCTTTTTGTGTTCTCACTGACCTTTATTCCTGAATTCCTTGAATGCCTAAAATACTATGAAAAATGTAGGGGAAACTTAGCTCAAGGTTTTGAACAAACAAATGAGCATCTTGTTTTGTTTTTGTATGTTCTGGTCAATTGTGACGTTAATAAACAGGAAGTAAACTTGAACCATTTTGACTTTATTGTTTTTGAAATAAAACACTTGCACACAGTTTTTTTCTCCATCTTTTTTTGTTTTTTTTGTTTTTTGAGCGCCTTAAGTAACACACTGACATAGCAACAGAGCACCACTAAGTGGCAGTACAATCACATCTGACATTTTTTTAAATTATTATCCAACAGCAAGAATATGGAGCTTAACTTCCTCTACAGGACACTACGTTCATAAATAAGTTAAGTATTTCAACACTGACCAGTCGCTCTTCACCAAACTGACACTCACACGCAATGTAAGAGATTACATTGCCAAGAACTGAGATTAAGCTGATTATTGCCAACCATTTAGGGCATCATTATACAAATGTTACAGGATAAAAAGGCTCATAATGAGTCTCATAGTGTTAAGGGACATTTCTATCAGGTTTGAAATGGCATACATTTTCCACAACACACTGCTGAAGCACATGTCTCAGCAGAGAGTGTGGTTTGCAGTGTTTTTTCTACACTCCAGTATGTTACACTTATCCCACCCAGGAAGGATCAGCTCATCAAAAACAATCTACAGTAGCAACTTTAAAAAAAGAAGAGTGTGGCAAAGATAACGGTGCTGGTTTGGTGGTGAGCTATGATCTCCTTTGTACATAAACATACAATATCTGTCTTTGGCTCAAATTAACACAACAAAGATACAAAGCGCAACATACATGAGCCCGTATTGTCACAGCCTTTTGTCAAAATGGTGTGGAATAAAACAAGCACATCCAAGCATGTCACCAACTGGTAAAAAACAACACAGGCACACTCACACACACTTTCACACACACTTTCACACTTTCACACTTTCACACACACACACTCCAGATATTTGAAATCAGGACTGAGGAAAAACAACAAATTCAAACGGCAACATAATTGTACTGATGGAATTTGCTGAGACAATATTCATAATACATTCAATAGAGAACAACTCACATTGACCGACTCGCATTAAAATGAGATGCTGAGTCAAATCACCTACTGGAAGAATGATGGATATCAATAAAATGGCAGCTCCTTGAATTTAAAAGACTTACTTTGAAATGATCAAAAATGTATATTACAGATGGTCTCCAAAACTTGAGCCATTGAGGATTGGTGGAGGACAGCAAGAGAGAGAGGAAAAAACACTGATGTGGATTTATAGGAATAAAACAAAATAAAGTGCTTCTGTTTAAAACAAACATCCTCTGTCTGAGGTATCAAAGAATAATCACAACAAATGACACAAAAACAACTTTACGCCATTACACTGTCCACTGAAGACAAGCTATTTACAGTTTGGAGTGTATATCCACACACTCTATTCACCCACACATGTTTGTGTCATTGTCAGGCGTCTTATTCAAAGATAAAGACAGATTGTGAAAGCCATCATCACAACTCTTGAGTTACTGCCCAGTAGGCTGACTCTGCCAGGTATGTCAAGTTAGTGTTGCCAGTATTTTTTGGCCAAAAGCTTGAGTTCTCAGTAACCGTCCAGCTGTTTCCTCTTTACATGAGAGAGGCGTCAGTGCTCAGTATCAGTGCCTTAGCTAAAAACTTCCCAAAATCTCTCTAGTGCACACACATACACAAACTTCCTGCTTTGCTCTCACATCGCCACACTCAGGAAACACAGAAAGAGCACAGCCAGTTGTTTGATATGTTGAGAATCAGAGTGTAAGGTGGAGTGGGCCGAATCGCGGGGGTAGATCCTCC
This sequence comes from Notothenia rossii, assembly GCF_949606895.1. Taxonomy (NCBI): domain Eukaryota; kingdom Metazoa; phylum Chordata; class Actinopteri; order Perciformes; family Nototheniidae; genus Notothenia; species Notothenia rossii. The sequence continues at coordinate 13,214,924 of NC_136909.1, read as the reverse complement.
ATTTATCCTGATGAGGGTGGAGACTCTCCATGTCCTTCTGGGCGCTGTACGCCGCCACTGTGAAGTTAGCATCCCCGGTGGTGAGGAGATCAAACACACAGGAGTGGAAGTAAATGTCCTGCACCTCCAGCTGCTCCCTGCAGCGTTGCTTGGCCCCCTCCACACTAAAAATCTGCGCTGCACCGTAGGGGGATGCTTGTGTCTGTGAGGAGTAGCTGGGTCGGCGTAGCTGCAGGCCGAGCGGCGGAGGGGAGAGGGGCAGGGGGAGGTGCCCCGCCTTGTCGATGCGCTCTCCCCCGGGGCAGCCGTTCAGGCAGAGCTGCAGGTCCTGGGTGGAGTCATAGGCCTGAGCCAGCTCCTCCGGGATCCGCACTGCCATGGTGAGGTAGCGGCCCAGCTGGCGCACGATCACAGTTACACCGATGTAGCCGGCGTGCAGCTCCACATGGTGCCCTGGGCTGCGCTCAGAGATCCACAGCGCCCGCACCTTCCCAGTGGCACCTTTTGTACCGACAGACATGTGGATGGGCTCTCCGCTGCTCACCGTACCATCATCAAATGCAGCCGGGAGGTTGTCTGTGACGGCCTGGTAGACCCTCTGGTCTGTGCACCCCTCATAGGGCTTGAAGATGATGGTGATCTATAGAGACAGAGAGAGGAGCATCAGGTTAGTCAGACATATTTTTGTTTCAAGTTGGTTCAATGAATGATATAGAGTTCACAAGTCAATTCATTTAGGACAAACACTACTACAGTAAGGAGATGAGACAATAGGCAAGGCAATTCAAGTTTGCTCATATAGCACATCTCAACAAGAGGAAATTCAAAGTGCTTTACAGAAAAAAAACATTAAAAGCATTAAGGTATGGTGTATAAATACATTTAAAAACAGTCATTTAAAAGCAAGGAGAATAAAAAGCTACAATAGAGTAAGACAGGTATTAATTACAAGAATAAAAGTTATTGTGCAGATATGAATAGTTATTTGATTTATTACAAGGTGGCGGCAAAAAAAAAGTCTTCAGTCTGAATTTGAAAGAAGTAAGAGTTTCAGCAGACCTGCCGTATTCTAGTACTTTGTTCCAGATATATGGAGCATAGGTAGGAAACAATATGAAGATGAAATGTCGAGCTGCAAAGATTAGTCAATTATTTGATTATATAATTGAAAATAAATAAATTGGCAACTATTAACCCTGGGGATTTGCTACTTTTGCTTGTATAACATATCTTTGTTTGACATTCACAATCAGCAGTTGCAGCCCTAATTAATTGCTTAGTTAATCGACAGAAACTAATCACCAACTACTTTTATAAGTGATTTATCATCTAAAATGAATGTCTTTCATTTACGCATTTGAACCATTAATCAATTAATCAAGAAAAAGTACCAGAATAATTGGAAAAGATGACTAGAGATAAGGTAAAAGGTACTCCTCTCTCTGTCTGTCTCATACCCGCACACAATCACAGGCACAAACACGCACACAAATATTAACATTCACCCGTTACACAGGTTATTGACTCTCATCACCCTACATTTGATAAATTACTAAATTACTTTTTAACAAGTTGTAATTGGACACAGCTATGCAAACATGCTGACACATGCACACACATGCACACACACACACACACACACACACACACACACACACACACACACACACACACACACACACACACACACACACACACACACACGCACACACACGCACACACACGCACACACACGCACACACACACACACGCACACACACGCGCACACACACGGCTCAGTGGTAAGTAGAGCCAGTGGTGGGTACAGGGTGTGGTGTGAGCATTACGGTTAGCACTAGCATCATAGTTCCGGTGAATGGCGGCTTTGTTCACATGACAGCCGTGAGGAATGAGGCCTGGCAGGCCATTAGGCCTGGAGGGCTGTTAATGTGTGTGAGTGTGTGTGAGGGAGAGGGTGTGTGTCCCTAATAATCGTGACTAATAACTTGCCCCACCACTGACACAAGGTCAAACCTTCAGTTCTACAGTGTAGCAACTCTACTATTTGCTTAATGTGTGTGTGTGTGTGTGTGTGTGTGTGTGTGTGTGTGTGTGTGTGTGTGTGTGTGTGTGTGTGTGTGTGTGTGTGTGTGTGTGTGTGTGTGTGTGTGTGTGTGTGTGTTTGTGTGTGTGTTTGTTTTATGTCAATGTGTGCATGACTAAGTGTATGCATGGGTGTGTATGTGTTTTAATAATTAAAGCTATCGACTAAGCTAGAGAGGGTAGATCATCGGGGAAATATCAACATAGCTTCTTTAACACCACAAAGATCACCTTGTGTGGCTCGCCATCCATTTAGCTGTGCGTGTTTGTGAGTGTCTTTTTGTCATAAAGGGATAAGGACTCTTAACACGCATAGTGCTTTAAGCTGAGTGCAAGGAGTGGCACTTATGAGACACACACACAAATACTTGAAAACACACACATGGGTAAACAGTGGGTCCTTTCAAACATCTCATTCCATGTTATTAGAGGTCAGGCTATATGCAGCCATAAACCAAGTTAACTAAGTTTCCAACACTGCCTCAGTCACAAGAGATAGTCACAAGATCGGGCTGTTGGCCTCACACCTCTTGAGTCTAAGGAAGCGAGAGACATTGAGACAGAAAGAGAGAGAAAAGTAGAGCAGGGAGAGCACATTGATACGATTTCTTACTCTAACGCAGAGAAAAGCAACTTAAAAGGTCATTATTGAAAAAATGTGTCCCTCTTACCGACACAATTACCTCCATTAGACCAGCTGCTCTTACTTAATATACTCTTTCAGTCTTAATACAAACAAATTAGACCCCAAAAGCCTGTTTCGCTTTGTTTCCCCTCTTAAAAATATATCTTCTCACCTTATTGGTTGCTGTGGCGCTGGAGCCAGGTACCACGGGGACATTAGTGACCTGTACTGACAGATAGTCGTTGTCGATTAGAGGCCACGCCCCCTGCACCTTGCATGTCTGGAAGCTGTCCTTAAACGTCCTCAGGTGTGGGTCCCCGAACAGCCCGCAGAACAGGTAGACAGGCCGAGTGTGGACATGGTCGTGGGCGTGTGTGTGGGAGTGTGTGTGTGCGTGCTGGGTGCGACTGTGGTAGTTGCAGGGCTCGTGTTGGACCTCAGGGCGCGTGGAGGACGTGGGCCCGTCTCTGGAGCAGTTCCTCTGACTCATGAGGTCGGAGATGCCCAGCATGGCCGCGTGGAAGATGAGGTCCCCCCGGCAGGACTTGGCTGTCTTCTGGGTGCAGGCCGAGTATGAACGTAAAGCCTTGCAGAACTCAGTGTGAATGCCATCCACCGCCGGAGACAGGTGGGAGGTCAGGGACACAAAGTCGGTGTTGCACTTCTGGATATGGCAATGAGGGGTGGCCACCTGGCACTGACCTGGAGAGGGCAAAGAGCGGAGAGATTGTTATCAAAGTGATAGATAGTACAGATTACAGTAATATAACCAGAGGAGCAGCTACAACTAGGGTGGGCAATATATTGATATATATACTCATTTGTTTTTATATCGTAATAAATGTTTTTTTCTGGTGTTATACGCTGATTTACAGAAAGTTATACAATTCTCTGAACCAACAGGACTGTTCCAGCTGTTCTATAATGTCCATTCACTAATTAAGTCATTAGATAAATTACTGATAATTTATCAAAAAAAATCTTATCGAATAAGATTTTGAAAGCATATAGGTCTACCCTATAATATCATTGCAATAATGATATTAAGGTAGCTGGTTTAAAAGATTGTGATTTTATATGTTCACCATATCACCCAGCCCTCTCTACAACAACCACAAGTCTGATAATGTGGGTATGTACTAAACTCAGAGGTTGATTTAACTAGAAATGTGCACATAGAAGGAAACTAAGGTTACTTTGAACTTAAAAACACACAATGCTACCGGTCGGTAACAATGCAACCTAATAAAATTGAAAAAAAGAACCCTGCGCTAGTAAAAGATCTTGATGAATCAGTAGTGCCGCTCTGGAGTGTAATAAATCTGAAGTGTAATAAACCAAAGAGCAGCCGGAGAGAAAAGATAAAGAACATTTTCCCACAAGGAGTGAGATAATACAGCTCATAAAGACAAGGAGCACATAACACATACAGTATTAAAGAAGGAGCGAGCAAGACACGTCAAGGTGTGCTATGTACACAAACCTGCTACCATTAGTTTGAAACGCTCATAATAATAATGTCAAGGCTGTGGGAAAGGTTTTGATTAATTATTTGTAGAGGGCATTGTATTTAAGATCCTGCTTTTCCAAATAAAATACAAAGCCAGAAATGTACCTTCATAAGATAAAGCTTTTACTTTAGTGTTTGTTTAAAGCTTTGAACACCATAGTAGGCTGAAAACAGTAAATGTATCCTAATGACTTTATTCTGCCCATGTATATACATTAGAAACAAATGTCATGGTCTGAAATTGTTCCTGATGTTTTATCGGTTGCTATATTTTCGAATAAAACAGGGGTCAAACTTTCCTTTTATATCATAGATCATCAGAGAGAGAGGGAGTAGGAGCGAGGGAGAGATTAGAGACCAGACCTAATGCATCAGTCACAGCGTGCTACTATTAGATTAGGCCAGAGAGAGGCTCTGCAGTGTATGGGCAGCTGTACACACACACACTCACATACACACACACACACACACACATACACACACACACACAAATAGCTTTCTTAGAAAGAATGCCGCTTATGCTTCCGTTAAACGTACACAGTCTGTGATCTTCAGATGGTGGTATGATCTCCTAATGGCCGACCAAATAAAAAAAGAAACAGAAAGTGCATGGTGTTTACTGATATCAACAATTTTCTTTGTGACACCAGCACCTCACAACCAGTAACACATCAACTCACAAGCAAACAGCACATTCCAGCTTTCCTTTGTACATTTATTTGATTTCAGGGCATGGCAGAGTTGGGCGCCACCATTTGGGGGCAGCAGTGCTCTGAGTTTTAGAAATGAAGGTGCAGGTAGGACCCCCACTCGCACCACGCTTCAGAATCTCTCTCCTGCATGTTAAATACTGACAGCAACCCACAGCAACCCACAGAAACCCACACACACACACACACACACACACACACACACACACACACACACACACACACACACACACACACACACACACACACACACACACACACACACACACACACACACACACACACACACACACACACACACACACACACACACACACACACACACACACACACACACACACACACACACACACACAGCCTGCCGTCCATGCCGACCACCACTGTACAGACGGTCTGAGTACTGAGGACACATTGTGTCTTTGACTGGCGCACCAACAGCCTCCTTTTTTCCTTCCTATCTGCCTAGCAGTACCTAAATACCGCTCCCAATCTAATCAGAGTGGGTTTATTCTCTTTCGAAGGGATATCAGAATCATGAGCTGCTCTAAAAACACACAAAAGCACTCATTCACTGATATTTTCCCAGCAGGGTGACGTAGCAGACAGTCGACACTGTAACTGAAGGACTCGGGTTCAAACCGCTGACTTATATAAAGGTTGAAACCTCTCTGATGACAAGCATCTACTGGAGTTTCACAGCAGCTGACCCTGCACTTTTGCCTGCCTGGGTATACATCTAGCAAGGAGAGATGATTTCCACATGATGATTATTAATATGAAGCACCATTTTTTCCATTAATCTCTCTCCTGTGAAGCCGTCCTCTTAAGCGTCCTTTCTAAGCCTGCGTAGCTGTAATTTCAAGAAAGAAAATCCAATCTATGCATATAAAAGTGCAATTTGTGGAAAGATGAGATGAATACAGAATTGATTTGAAGATATTGTAAAGAAGAGTGTGAAGATCTCCTCCTGTGAGGAGCTGATGCAGGAGAGTCGTTCAACACATGCCGGCTTGGTTTATTTCATCCCCTGGGGTGAGTATCTAATATAGACACAATAAAACAGCCAGCAGTGCCCACACCTCTCCCACCACAATATGAACCTGTCTTTTTCACTCCTTCCCCCTCTCCCAGGTCTCCTATTTTCTCTCAAGCCTCATTTGCTGTCAGATTTGTTTCTTAAATCCTTCCCTTCTATCGGTACTGTTATGATACAGCCCTATGCTTTTCTCGCCCTCAGCCCTCTCTGTCTGATTCCCTGCTCTCTCTCTCTCTCTCTCCCACACATCCTGAGGCCGCCTCTCTACCATCAGACAGAGGTCAAAAGATCCAGCAGCCGAATCTCTCCGGCTCAGTTTAGCGATTCTCTCTCCCTGTTTGATGTTCTCCAAATTCTCTAATCTCCGTAAATCAGAGAAGGATCTGCTGGGATCATCTCTCAACTGAGGGAATGGCTTGTGAAGTGCTTATTGATCACCTTGTTGTGTGTACTCTCTCTCTCTCTCTCACACACACTGAGCTCAAATCACACAAACATCCCTCAAAGCTAAAAGATACAAAGCATTACAGGAGCTCACTACAGCATGCTCTCTTTCTCTTTCTCGACCTGACAAGCATGAGGCAAACAATAGTCAACAACTACAGACATGGACCGACGGCTGGAGTAAAATATGTCAAAATATCTTGATATGTACACAAGTTATAACAAATAAAACAACAGACTCAATAATACACATTCTTTCCCGGTGACGGATGTGTAGCAGAAGGTGCCATAGGGGTCTTTAATGCGAAGTGGGTCTCTGTGTTCCCACCAGGCTTCGTGCAGAGGCGGTTTTGTCCCGCTGGCTGAGCCGTGTTAAACTAATTACTGGAGGTGTGACTGCTCAACAGACAGCCGCCACAGCAGCCGACCCCCTGCACACACAGCAACACACACACCCAAAAAGAGCCGTTTATTTGATAGATGACATTATACTGATTTATATATTAAACATGCCTCTGCGATGATGAATTTGAAACCAAAAGACAATGTGGTAAATAGTTGGTTAGTAAATCATGGAGTCTGTTGCCACTAAGAATGAGTCATATTATGTTTAAGTATCAGTAGCCCTAACAAACACCTTGTAAACTTTCAGGGAACACACTCTTCTTTTGTGAAATTCTTCTGTTTTTTCTTTCTCCTGTCCAGCATGTGGATAAGATTGTGAGGTGTGATTTTCTGCTTTTGGTGATTATTAGAAAACAAACAACCACAGATTCAAACGCAGTGCCGTTCACTTCAATGCTATCATATGACGCATTATATTAATGTGCACCGTGCAACTGAACATTAACTGTATTTCCCAATATATGAAGTCTTATTTACAACAGTTCAGCCCTAATCCTAACTTTATATGATCAGATGTACACTTTAAATGGATCCTGGTTTGTTTGATATTGCTCTGAGTATAAACTGTGATCTGCTATATGGACATGAGGAGAGATAGCCACCCTATCTTCCCTTCTCTTCCCCTCCTCCATGAGCCATTAAGGGGCAGACAGGAGAATGACGGCCCAGGAGAGAGAAGGGGAAACTCGATCCGTGCTCAGACTGCTGCACTGCCGCTGGAGAGAGAGCCATTGTCAGGCAGCCCTGGGCCCAGCACAAAGATCAGCTCCGCATGGATTACACACGCATAATAACTAATAAAGTATCTCTAATCAAGACTTAATGCAACAGACAGAGAAACAAACATGATTTGACTGCGGTTATAGTGTGAAACTGGAGAACAAAGTGCAGGAAATGACAGATTAGCTGCGACCACGAGCGAGAGACACACTATTTGTTGCAGTGATAGAGTGCAATTAGTTACCTAGTTGAGCACCGCAGCAGACAGCGATGATCAGCAGCAGCAGTGGCCGGAAGCGGCGCACCAGAGACGCGGAGACGAGGCGCTCAGCCCCGCGGCAACAGCATCCGGCTCTCCCCATCCCCGTCCATGCAGGGCCAGGAGGGGAGAGTGGACAGTCTTCCGAAAGGCGAGGAGGGGTGGTGTCCAGGCCTTCTCACTTCTACTTCTTCTTCTGCCTCTTCTGACTCTTCTGCCTCACTCTTCTCTCCTTCCTCTCCTCCTCGGGTGCGCATTAAAACACAGCTGCTCCGCGGAATGCAGGGCGGAGGGGGTCGAAAGGCAGGAAGAAATCAAAGTGCAAGAGAAGTCACTCCGAGGATAGTTTTACTTTTTGCCCGGCACTAACCCAACACACCCACGTGATTTAAGTGCGCTCCCTTCACGGTCGGACTTTCGCCAGGATTGAGATCACTCTGTGCTCTCCTCTCGTCCCAAACACGCACAATCACATCACTCTTCCTCACCAGGCCGGGGTTTCTCATCCACTCCTCCCCTTTCACTTTCTCCTCCTCCTCCTCCTCCTCTGCCCCTCCAACAAATCAATAGAGAATCAACCAAACCCTGTTGGCGGAAAACCCGCCTACCACCACTCACTCACTCTCTCTCTCTCTCTCTCTCTCTCTCTCTCTCTCTCTCTCTCTCTCTCTCTCTCTCTCTCTCTCTCTCTCTCTCTCTCTCTCTCTCTCTCGCTCTCGCTCTCTCTCTCCCACACACTCACTCTTAGAGAGAGGTCTGTCTACAAAACGAATGAAGAAGTTGTAAAACGTTGGTAAGGTGCCATGAAATCACTGTGTAGAATAACGGGTTTCCAATGTAGGCTAATGCTACGGTCAAGGTCCTTTATGTGGCAAAGTGAGAGCTCATCAACATAAACCAGAGCTTCTACAATACCATATGCTTTTCTACTAAATACCAATATAACAGCCTACCATTACCAATTATAATAATAATAACAATCATCATCATAATAATAATAATGATAATGATATTATGTCAACCTGAATAACAAAAGAAAACATTTGCATGAAAAGGGAGGGCTTATAGACAAAAGGGTGCGGCGAGAGGTGGATATTTAAATCAGTTTTACAAGCTGTAATAGTTGTTATAATGTAGTGACCACCACAGATAAAACACACACAGTCATGAATCTGAAATGATAAAAAAAAGAATATCGTATCCAAGACACAATCATCTAGTTGTATGTCCAAATGCATAATCATATTGTTTTTAAGAGTTTCTGGTGAAATGTAATGCAATCATTGTGAATATATAACTTTTCTACAAAAACAAGCTTTAAAACGTATTGTTTAAGTGTAAATCAAATAACTTTTTTGATTTTATTTCAGATGCATGCAGACTTTGATCTTGAAACTACTTTTCAAAACCTTCTCAAATGAAAGTTACACCATAATATGAACAATTAACGATGAAGGGTAACTTTTCATACTGTTTATAAATGCAGGACGGGTTTTCCCTAAGTGCTGTGATTTTAATCTGCTTGACCAAATGAGCTGCAAATGTTGTGTGAGAAATTGTATTCATTGGTTGGTATACACTACAGAGTGGCTAGCTTGATTGCTTGTCTTATCTTTTCTTATTAAACCCTCAGTCTCGGGCTTCAAAATAATTATGTGGCAGTTTGAAGGAGTTCAGACCCAACCTATCCTCCTTGGATTTAGCTTAGACACATTTGCATAACTTTGACTTTATTGGCAAAAATTGCACAACAGATATTAGAAACAAACCAGAACCCAAAGTGAAGGGAGCACCTCTGTGACACAAAACAGCCGAGACATATCCCACGCACACCAAACCGTTCAAACTGTAACAGTCATAAATCCACACAGTCAAAAGAACAAAAGTGCAGAAGGTGAGCAGACAATGTAAACACCCCCAGGCGATAATGACAAGACACTGCATACACAGTTATAAATGCAAAACAGGCCGTACCTTTGCTATTTGTCTTGTTCTCTCAACCTAACTCACAAATGAATAAATTCCTGCTCTCTGCAAGCTGTTAAAATGCAACTATGTATTGCAAAGATTTAAAAGCCTAATTTAAATTGATCATTCCAACAAAAGGTTATGGAGTTGGACAGACTTCAAAGAAAGCATCTCAAATGATAGACACATTTAAGTGTGCATATCTAGGGTGTGTTTGTTCTTTTTAATGAATGTTCAGCTTTTATAAGAGAGTGAGTGTGTTGAAGGTGTGCACGTGTGTGTGCCACCCCGGCTTAACTTGTTTGCATGTGTACAGTATGTGCATATGTGTGAATATATGTGTGTGAGTCACTGTGACTGCTGTGTGGCAAACAGAGCTTCTCTGTGGCTGATATTTTATGTGCGGTGTGTCATAGCCGGATAGTTTCACTCATGACTCAATAACAGTACACTCACTTTACTGCCGGCCATACGTTTGGTCATGGTTGTGTTCCCACTGATTGTGTCAGTAAAATAAACACATACAGTCATTAGCTCATGACGATTTGAAACTAAGTGTGGCCAGAGGAGATGATGTATGCTACTCAAACAGGCCCTGATATTAGATTATATCAGCTTCCTGTTTGTGCCAGAAGCTTCTGATTCCACTCATAAGGATGTGTGTCAGTGAGTCACCAAATCCTGTCAGATGTTGTTTTGTAGTGTATTGGTTCAGTGTGTTTATAGTTTGTATTTTTACAGTATTCATGAAGGAGGTAAACAAACAGACAGGTGGCAAAAAAAGGAAAAAGCTGAATAAATTAATGTAGAATTTAACAAATGCGGATGCTTCGATATTTTTAAACCTTCGAGGCAAATATTATACTTTCTACCTCACTACTTATCTATTTCCAATAGTTTTAAGCTTCTTTCAGATTAAAACTAGGAACAGAGAATATGCATTGTTTTATATTTCATTCCCTAAAATGTACAGGGAAAATATTTATTGTGAACAGACTGGTGTTCTAGCGGTTGAGGCGCTGACCAAGAAACAGAGTCCCTGGTTCAAATCTTTGTTGTTTATCTACTATGCATTATTAAATAAAAAACACAAAAAAGATCATGGTTTCCAAGTCACAAAATCTCATTGCAATGTGACATCTGAAGCCCCATACACACATGCATTGGGACACATCAATTATCCTGACATTTCCCCAGAGGAGCTGTGTGTCCGACAAGACACTAAACAGACTTTACCCTGCCAGCTCCTTAGTACTAAGTCTAGCTGCTTCTTATTTAGAGAATTAAGGGCAAGCATGTGGGCATTTTAATGGGTTAGTTTCTAGAAACGTCTGAGGTTGAGGTAGAAAGGTGGTTTACACAAAGACACCATTAAAATGATCAATAGAAGAGATAATACGTTTTTAAATGTCTGTCGTTAAGGGCTGTCTGCACGCTAAACCCAGGCACCACATACCCTAAAAGCAAACTGAATATTCCCCATAAATGTGAACAATTCTGAAACGGACAATCTCCTGTTCTGTGCTACATGTGTAAAAGGGAAACTCCAGATAATGTGCAGACCTGATTCTCTGGATATTTTCCAGAGTATATATAATAGGCTCATGTGTTTAACAGCATCTCCAGCACTATCATCATAACGTTCAGAGTAGGGAATATCTTAATGTTCCAGTAGAAGTGAAACAATCAATGAAGCTCAATTGATGCCACGGAGGCAAAACACATTTCTTAGGCATTTTATGCTTGTTTTCCCTTAATTTGCCAACGAGCTATGCATCCTGTAAATCAAATATTAGGGAAGGATATAAACAAGCAGCATTTTTCACTCTTAAAACTCCTTCTCTGACCAACCTGCCATCACCTCTCTGCTCGATGGTGCACACTATGTGGAGATTTCATTTATGCCAACACTCTAAAAAGCAGATTGGTTAATTAAATTACACGAGTGCATATGGTGCAATTCATCATGACTAATTTCATATTTCATTCTAATCACACATCCGCTTACATGGACACACAAAAGCCTAAAACATGTGACCCTATTCATGGAGTTTAATTCTATATTTCATACTAATTCATTTAATCAATTACACCACAGCTGGGACCTGGGAGCAGAGAACACTGAATCTATCTCAACCCCCTTCACACACACACATACACACATACACGCACACACACACACACACACACACACACACACACACACACACACACACACACACACACACACACACACACACACACACACACACACACACACACACACACACACACACACACACGCACACACGCACGCACACGCACGCACGCACACACATGTATTCACACACTGCGCCTCAGGCACAAAGACAGTCTGTCTCTGAACGTCCAGCTTGTCTTCACCTCCACACCTCTGCCTCCCTTCTCCACTTCTACCTCTCTCCACCTCCCCCTCACTTCGACTCCAAACAGCCCGTCATTCAACAAATGGCTCTCACAACTCCATGCACACCTGTGTATGCATGTATGAGTGTGTGTGTGTGTGTGTGTGTGTGTGTGTGTGTGTGTGTGTGTGTGTGTGTGTGCGTCAGTGTGGAAGTGGTGAGAGTTTTGAATTGTTGCAAAAATGTCAATATGTATGTAATGTAATCTCTACTTATCTGTCAGACACACACACACACACACACACACACACACACACACACACACACACACACACACACACACACACACACACACACACACACAGAAGAAGCTGAAGTACTGTACAGAATTTGTACTACTACTCAAGTAATGAAACCGTGGTAAAATCTCTGCATTACAAATCTTACTTGCATTATTTGACTATTTTGCAATGGAATAATAGCTTCAAAACGATTTGAATGCTAAACTGCCTTGTCAAAGAAAATAGTGTATCTATCAGTGTTATTACACTACGTAACTTTGTGAGAGAGTTGAACATTCTCCTGGGAAAGCTGAAAAAGGCTTCAAGGCAATAAGATAGCTTTGGTGAAACTGGATCATATTTTGTGAATCACTTTTTCAGGTTTTTCCTCTGATGTGCTCCAGCTGCTCTGACTCAACCTTTGGTGATTTACGGAGTTTCATTAACGGCAAAAGC
>NC_136909.1:13189565-13197065 GCF_949606895.1 Notothenia rossii | reverse complement strand
CTCTCGGACCATTTACTTAAGAGTTAATGGGGATATGTAAGATGTGAACCCATAACAGATAAGGGAGGCTTGTTAGCTGATGGAGGCGAGACCCACCACACTCAGAGAATTAGCGTCGGTTCAGGCAGACAAACAACAAGGAGGGGGGAGCGGGAGGGAAGAAAACAAGAGGGAGAAAACAGAGTGAGAGAACAATGAAGACAAGACAGAACAAGAGAGAGCTGGCAGGTAGCGGTTCTCCCGAGATTCATTAGGCTTGTCAGAAATGTTGGCTGTGAATATGCTTGCACAGCAAGATCCTCGGTGGGCACACACAAACACACACAGACACACACAAACACACGCAGACACACCATCGCAGGTTGCCGCAGGTGTATAGAGCTCTCATCTGCTGACAGGTAGGGATAAAACGCGATAGGGAAACTGGGATTTGGAGTCACACTGTGAAGACAGCAGGCGTCGTTTCTCCAAATGGCTGCTGCGGGAATTAACATATCCCTGCTGTCCTGGGCTGAGGCACACAGCACCTCAAGTGATGAGTAAAACATGTATTTGTGTAAATGTAACTGAAAGAAGTTGAGACATTTTTAATGAAACTCCTGGCACTGAAAACACAGGAGTCTAGCTTTCTAGTGCTGCACAACATTTAGGAAGAATTCCTCCCTATGACAGTTTCTGCTTTAACCGGCATCTCAACATGTACACTGGTTTGTACAGTTCCTATTGTGAATGTACACAATATCTGGGTGTTGATGCTTCTTAGAGAATCAGTACTGAGTTTGTCAATGTGTCTGGTTAAATAGGGCCCAAAACGCTGCTGAGCGAGTGCGTAATGACCTGAAAAAGACGGTTCCATAATATATCAAAAATAAGCCGCCTGAACAGGAACAAAAATGTAAACAAGAGCCTCTCTTCCAGAATAAATCAATGAGTGAATTATCGTTGTTTGTTTAAGGTGATTGCTTAGGAATAAAATAACTAACAGATGATGAAATGACCTGAAATGTATGAGGCAATCTGTGCAAGAGTTCTTTGTGCATATGCGTGCATGATTGCATGCATATGCATGCTCGTCTTGGCACAGGAGCGCTGTGTGTCTGGGCTTTGGGCAGCGTGTAAACCCAGCGTTTAGGTGGAGGAGAGAATAACCGTCTGATTCCCCAGCTGTCCCTGCAGCCGTTCCTCCGCCTCAACAGCCTGATCGCTGAAGAAATGTTAACTGTACACAGACTTAAGACAAATGCACATACTTCCTGACAATGAACAGTGATTTTGCTTTGCACACAAGTGTCCAGTGTGTGTGAGGTGGCAGCCCCCAGATGCAGCCTCTCATCACACAGTTGGAGAGAAACTCCACACCAGCAGCTGGAAGCTTGATGACTGTTCCATGTGTTCATGTCTCACTGGAGATCCATAAAGCTGGCCGACACAGCCCAGGATCCATCCATCCAGTGTGTGTGTGTGTGTGTGTGTGTGTGTGTGTGTGTGTGTGTGTGTGTGTGTGTGTGTGTGTGTGTGTGTGTGTGTGTGTGTGTGTGTGTGTGTGTGTGTGTGTGTGTGTGTGTGTGTGTGTGTGTGTGTGTTGGATAGAGAATTGCATGTCTTCAGCTTCAGGAAAGTGTTATATTTCATGTACACCCACACTGGCTGTACACAGTACATAACATTTTATATCATTTTCACGGCCCCTCTGTCTCACCGCTAGTGGTCACATAAAAATAGCCTTTGTCTCTCTCTAGGAAGACTTTTATTTCGTTCACATTTTGACTTAGTGTGACTGTATTTATTTTCACCTCATTCTCAGTGGAAATAATCATGCTGGTACTTCTCTTTCTCTCTTTTTTTATTCTGGGGGCTCAGCTGTGGCCTCGGGATCAGGGGACTATGTTTCCGTGACAACCAGAGATCATCACTGAATGCTGACACTAAAATAACAGACTGAATAATTTAGATGGATCCATTTTTAAACAGCATGTCAATTCACATCACTGGCCACAGACACCCTGCTTGGCACCCTGCAGGCGGGCCCACCCAGGCCGGGTGAAGGGTGGGGGGCAGCGGCCAAAAACTAATTCAGCAAACAATCTGGCTGTTGGAGATAGAAATGTGGCTAAACAAATGTGGTGATTAAAGGGAGTATAATCTAGGCCACTGTTCCCTCTTGAGATGAAAAGTAAAACTTTGAAAATTTTTGAATTCATATTTGCATCATAAAAAATGCATTGTGATGCAGTAAACATTGAATCAGAATGCGGGCAGACAGGAATAAAAATATATACAAATAACTGGCCAGCAGGGACAGTGTGTGGGACCCGCGTGTACACAAATCAGGATTTATTTACCACATCACTGAACTGAGAATGCTCGTTTGGTGTTTGTGGCATGACAGATGAAAGCAGCCCTGTTTAATGAAAGTAGCACATGGCTCCATGATCAAACTCCAGTAGACGTCATCCATCAGGACTAATTTCAACGTCTGACTTTCTAATTTCACTCCGGTTTAACAAAAGACCACAGAAATGAGCATTGATGACTACCCATTTATCAGCATGAAGCATTGCTGCAATCTGATATTAAGAAGGGCTAATTAAATGAGAAGGATTTATAATGAATGTTTTATCGAGATGTAAAATCTGGTCCAAGATCTTTTCTATGTTTTATAACAAGCTTGTGGAGAAACATTAGCTCAGTGCCGCAATACATACATCTGCTCAAACTAAGAAGTAACACACGTCACACACAGTTCCCACTGATGGCTTATTCAGATGGAACCATCAAATATTTGCAGATGTGCTTTATCCTGCTTTCCTCATTGCCTGTGTGTTGAGAAATATTCAGACACCATTGTCTCTGCACGTGTGTTTGTGTGTGTGTGTGTGTGTGTGTGTGTGTGTGTGTGTGTGTGTGTGTGTGTGTGTGTGTGTGTGTGGGTGTGTGTGTGAGTGTGTGGGTGTGTGGGTGGGTGTGTGTGTGTGTGTGTGTGTGTGAAACTGCTCCCCTGTTATTTTACAAGCTCCCATTCCCGCCCACACACACACGCCCAATCACCAGAGGGCTAAACGGAATAACGGAGCAGAGGAGGTAAAGGGTCTCGCAGGTGTCTCTCTCTCTCTTTGTTTCTATTTCACTCACTCTGTCATTTGAAGTGTGTCTCCTTTTCCTCTCTACCTCTCTCTCTTTGGTTCTGCCTTCATACAATTGTTGAGCACATTTTAAATAATAGTTTTGAAAAATCTGGAAAAGTAAGAAAACATATCAGCAAAAGCAGAGCCATGTCTTAAAAGAAAAGTTTTACAATTCATAGTTTAGTAAGACAAATATTGGGTTTCAACCTTTGAGAAAACAGTGTTTAATATTTGATTGCATCTGTGCCAACATTGCACTCAGTCAATACAGAGTACTACTCCTACTGAAACAGAGCTACTCCGACTAACACACAATGGAAACAGTGTTTCAAATGCGTGATTTTCAATGTTTCACATTCACAAAACCTCAAGTATGTATTGTTAAGAGAATATTAACTGAAATATCCTGTTTCAATTCTACATTTCTAATATAGAGCATGATCATAATTTACATAAAAATACCTTCCAGCTCTTTCTTTCTCCTTTTTTTCCCTCTGACACGATATTTTGAATTTGACCTTATTTGTGTTCTGGGATTTTGGGAGAAGAATCCTCCTGACACGCCCTGTCATCCCTTCACACACACACACGCACGCACGCACAGCACGCACGCACGCACGCACGCACGCACGCACGCACGCACGCACACACACACACACACACACACACACACACACACACACACACACACACACACACACACACACACACACACACACACACACACACACACACACACACACACACACACACACACACACACACACACACACACACACACACACACACACCCTCCCTATTAACCCACCAACCTTCAGGCAGTGCACCTGCGTAACCTTCTTACACATGCACTCACACACAGATACACACAGACCAAAAAAGTGTAGTTTTCAAGGACAAAACACACCAATGCACGCTATCACAAAAACTGTGTGTGTGTTCAGGCTCCAACAGCCAATAACACTGTACAGTAAACTAAGTGTTTGGACAGAATTTATCGCCTAACAGCCGACGTCATGAGGTCTCCCATTAGGTCTCATAACAACTCACACAGTATGACCACTTGGGAAATGACACACACATACATACACACAGTGTTGAACCAGTGGGACACACACAGCAGGATTGATCTTCTTCAATGGTATTGATTAGCCTACCCCCAACTCAGACCAGAAGATACCAGCTGTGTCGAGCCATTTGCTTCCTGAAGGGCTCCCACTCCTGCATGGAAGATGAAAATAATGACGCTGCGAGCATCTTCTCTAAGAGAAATTCTGCCGGCTGGAAAAGGGCAGGAAGTCCACAGGGAAACAGTTACTGCAGATGAAGGTCGCTCCAAGCCATTTGTTTTAACCCCTGCCCTGGTCCTACTGTGTGTGTGTGTGTGTGTGTGTGTGTGTGTGTGTGTGTGTGTGTGTGTGTGTGTGCGTGCGTGCGTGCGTGCGTGCATGCGTGCGTGCGTGCGTGCGTGCGTGCGTGCGTGCTTCTGTAACTCCTCGTTGGACTTGTGATCCGTTAGTCTGTCAGTAAAAACACAACTGTGTTTCTTGTGTGTTCATTTTTCTCTCACTTTGCACTCACGCACAAAGACACAAGGACTCACATGCGTAGCTGGGAGAAACATCAAGGGGCTCTTTTTTAAATTTTAATTTCACAGTATTATATTCTCCCTGGGAAAGGACAGTTATTTTACATTATTGATAAAAGCATGAATATGTTCCTGTTCCAGAGCCACAAGCCAAAAACTTGGTATGATAATATCATGATGTAAGATTAACTAAGCTTAGCAAAGTTTAATAAGCTGCTCTATTTCTGTATATCTTGCAGATATTTTATTCTGTCTGTTTTAGAAGAGAAATCTGAACATATCCAGCTAAAACCTTTTCTTATCTTTAGAAACTGATTCAGCCTAAATGTTTCTGACACTGCAACTACAATCAGGATGATAAGACTACAGAGTCCTACAGAGGGAATTCTAAAGACTCAAATCCAGTGATAGTCCCGTTTTAAACACAATTACCATTCCTTTTTCTGAGAATCTCTAAAGTTTTTACATGACACACTATTGAATGGTGGGAACAGGACATTTGGTTAATTCTACAAGACCCAGCATAGCAATGGCAGCAACAACTATTCCTAGTAGTTTTAATTAAAAAAATGCATGGGACTTTTTCGATCATTCTAAAAGCAACCATGATTTGATTTTATGCTGCACATGGACTGAAACTGCAGGACTGCGACAGTGAAGGTAGTTGGTGCCGTTGCTTAGAGGTTGGAGGTGTGGAGCCTGCAGCTTTTCATCCAACAGCTCTCTGTGGCTGCGCCTGACTCTAACAGTACTCCCCTGCAATATTTCAAACAGATTAGCTTGTCAAAAAGTCCTAAAACAACCAGTCAGTGTCAGGCTCACTGACAAAATATTGCATTTATGTGACTACTCCATCATAAAAAGGACTCAGATTGTGGCTGCAGACACCCAGTTCATAATACTGCAAGCATATCAATATTGCAATACTTTCATCTGTTGGCATTAGGATCAACCCCACCTGATTGTGCAATGAAAGTGTATTAACGTTGGCTGGGTTTTTGCTAAAGCATTATGTTTACAATTGTTAAATACATTAGATATGACCCGTGAGTATGGAGGATTTCAAGTTATATTAAAGGCACTAGTGATAGAGTTGGTTGACAAACAGTGATTTAATTTAACTAACTACTTTTGCTTCTGAGTAATGATTGTAATTGTAGGAATCACTAGTATATCACAGAAAGGATATGTTTCCTTGTCTTGAAAAATAAATATATCTGGTAACCTCTAGCAGCTCAATTTGCTGTCCTCTCTATCCCTGCATATCAAATATTAATTTTACTGAAATACTTTTAAAAACTTTGCAAGTGGAAAATCAAGATATGTCTGGTAAAATTCTGCATGACAGTGAGAACATCTGGCGCTCCTGCTACGTTTCAGTTGAAAGAGAAACTGCACAAGAGCCTTTACAGTAAATGTGGCCTTGTGAGAGCATATAGGAAAAAAAACTGAAATAAGTTATGTGTTGATATTCAAGCCCATTAAAATATAAGCATGAATAAAACTTGGCAATTCATACAAAACTTGTGATTCTTCCAGTGTCTTTAAATTGTTTCGTGTTTTATTTGGAGATTGATTTTTGTGCATTTTTACACAAGGTTTTCTTTCTGTGCAGGTGACGCTTCCTACCTTGCAACCTCCGCTCTTCAAACACCTGATCTGACTCTTCTGTTTAGATTCAAGAGCATCCGTCCAACTCTCTCTTGTCCAACTCCAAGTCTGTATCTCTCCTACTCGGCAGTCTCTCTCCTCCCTCTTATTTCCCTCTGTGCCCTCTCTGTATTTTTGACAAGTTGGCACACTCGAAGGGCATTGTCAAAATGTCAAACGTTTTAAAATATAGATATAGAAAGAGATGTATAGAGGGCCACGGAAAAGGGGAAAGAAGATGAATATGTGGGTTTAAAAAAAGGAAGACAGAGTAAGAGAGTCAGAGTAAAGTATGAGCTCTCTGTGGTAAAAGACAATAAAGTGTGAAAGGTTTTTCCCTTTGTTTGATGTCCTCCCCTCGGGGGCTTTGTGACAGAGTCGGCTGCAGAGCCCCAGTTAAAAGAGAAAAAATGACAGGAGCCATTTCTCTCTTTTCTCTCTATGGCCCTTCAGGTTGAGGGTTGTCTGTGAATGTAAGTGTGTGTGTTAGAGGGAGAGCGAGTGAGAAAGAGTATGAGACAGAAAGAGAAGGAGAGAGAGAGAGGGAGCCCTTGGGGTCTAATAAATCAGGCCTGCATTGAACGGGAGGGTCCTGGAGGATCTTGCGTGGGAAGACAGGTGTCCATTGCATTCTGGGGCAGAGGTTATGGTCGGACAAATCAGTCATCTCAAACAGCACACATACACAACCCATGCAGGACTGAAATTACCCAGAGACAAAACCCATTTCCTCCTCTTGTACCTCATTACCATGTCACAGCCTTCTGCTTCATATTTGGATTTGTTTTTTAAATGTGAGATACTGCTTTGATCAAATAATGAGAAAGTGCGACAACGGGAGCCGCTTCTGTAAACTGTTTACCATTGATTATTCCGCAGCTTATTGTGTTTCGATGTGTTTTCCTTTCAGTCTACAAAAAAAAAGTGAGGCTGGCACCTAGGCGCACACGGGAGCCCCACAACAACATTAGCATAATAGTAATTCACAGGCTGGAGTTATGGAAATGAAATCAAATATTGCTCTTCTATTCTCCAGCACGCAGCAGTATTCCACAAAGACATCCAGCTATTACTCATGACAAATATGAATTAAAGGACGGTATGTGTGTCTGTGTGTGTGTGTGTGTGTGTGTGTGT